>NC_069504.1:827344309-827644309 GCF_027579735.1 Bombina bombina
AACCTGTAATACCAGCGCTGTAGGTAAGTGAGCGGTGACAATAACGTGCAAGTTAGCACTACACCCCTCATAATGCAAAACTCGTTATCTAGCCATTTTTTAATCATTACACTGTTTTGATGAAACAATACTGTGATTTAAATCACATCTTTTACTCTTGGACTACCTTTATATATAAGCAAATTCTAGCAGCACCATGAAGACATAGTTTAAAATATATCTTATGTCTTGTATTGTGATCAATATGTGTTGTGTCAGAAACCAGATTACTGTACATTACACACAATTATTTATTTGCCACATGTATTATGCTCTAGTTATCACCAGTTGTTATTCAAAGTCTTGTCTGTCTGGATTATTTTAAAAACAGTGACCAATAGTTTTTTGTAGATATGCCATAGATTAATATGATAAGAATTGGCTGTCTAATATTTTAAGAAATTGGACATATGTGAAAGATACAATTTTTCATTCCATTCACCTTGATGAAATAATGAATTTATTTCTCATATTAGTGGTCTAGTCTTCACATTTCAAAATATATTATTTTAAATAGTTTAGAATAATGTTATTTTGGAATACAAAATATATATATTTAAAGCTGATGTACAAATTGTGTTACATAATAGTTATTTATATCATTAATATATATAGTTGTTGTGACTCATTCATACGTCATTAAATGTGTCTTTTTCAGAAATATTCTGATCATGATTATGATGAAGCATTCCATTTGAATAAAACTTATAACATACTCCTCTAAATATATATATCTTTATTTTATTAGTTTAATATTAGGATCTCAAAGCTTCTTAGTCTACAACTTTGTGCTTCAGAACATGGCTAGCACATGTTGATATTTTGTATAGATGTAGACAACAATCATTAAGAAATACACACATGAGAACTATTAAATGTTCTGTGTACTTTGCTTTTTTCCAGATTTTCAAAATACAGACAATCACATGTAATTAGTAATCATTGATAATTATATATTTTATTTTAATTGCATGCTCCATCAAATTAAGAAATTCCTAACTTTGGTTCAGTATCTCTTTAATGCAACATTGATGTGTGTCCTTGAGCACCAGTAACACATGTTATAATATTTGATTTTATCGTGTACACAACATATTATGTTTTACAGATATTGATGTAACAACATGTGCGATGGAGGAGGAAGTGGCTCCCTTGGAGTCTGATGGTACATCAAATATATATAACATGTATATAACGTGTATTGTTTCAAAATCATACTATTGAAGAGAACTAAAGTCTACAGCTTTGTCCCTTTAAAATATATTATTCCATTATTTTTCTAATACACTACTGTCCCCCTTTCTATATCAGCATGAACATATGTTTTTTATTTATTTTCCAATTTATGTATGAATTGTCATGAATGGCATCATGATGTCACATGCATATTACATCCAATAATTATATTATGATTGTACAGACAGTCATTGCTATTCATCTGAATGTCTAGATGCAGACCATCTCATTATGTCATCACTGTTCTGAGCTTCACAGCCACTTCTAAGTATACATAAAACATAATCACGTTGAAATTCATTAATTTAATTTCATAATGTATGATATGTAAAGGAATTTGCTAATGATTTATGTGTAGAGTGTCCATTTCACTCAAACAAACATTAATATTCCTCTAACCTAGAAAATGCAATTCTGAATGTGTCTATTAATATTGGGATGACATACATTTAATCCTAATGTAAAAGAGATATTCACAAAACATACTCTGTAAAGTAATGTCAGATAGATACCATTATATTCTTAATATTTAATGTGAACGGTAGTATCTACCGTGTATAAATTCTGAACAGTAATTGATTGAACCATCAATCTTAAAGGGACACTGAACCCACATTTTTTCTTTCGTGATTCAGATAGAGCATGCAATTTTAAGCAACTTTCTAATTTACTCCTATTATCAATTATTCTTCATTATCTTTATTTGAAATGCAAGAATATAAATTTAGATGCCAGTCCACTTTTGGTGAACAACCTGGGTTGTTCTTGATAATTGGTGGAAAAATTCACCCACCAATAAACAAATGCTGTCCAGTGTCTGAACCAAAAAATACTTAGACTGACCCCACTCCCGGCCCTTCCTTTCCTGACCCCTTTCCTGCCCCTTCCCAAAAACAAATCCCTGCCCTCCTTCGCCGCTCTCCCCATTTTGCCCATCCTGCTTCTACCCCACCTGCACAGCCACCAAATCACCCGGCCCCACCCACCCCAGCTGTGCAGGCTCCACTTGAGCAGGAACCCAATCCCCAACATTGCCCCATCCCTCCCCACCAACACCTTTAACCTAATCCCCACCTTCTTTGTCCTGGGTTTCAGATTGTCCTTACCAGCCACCGATGTAAGTATCATTACAAATCAACATTAGAACATACATTCTTAATGGGGCATTATACTGATCTAATTATACATAAATTGATTTTGAATATGAATTTTATCTATACAACTTTTCTTTATTTTATTATTTTTTCTAATATCTAAATGATATTGCCTAGATGTTGGAAAATGATATTGCCTAGATGTTGGATATATATTATGTATATGTGCCAATATTTTGGATTTGTTATCAACGCCCTTTTCACAGAGTGTCATAAACCAAATAAAAAAAAAAATCAGATTGATAGGGTTTTGAGTTTTCTTAATATCTTAAAGAGACAATCTAGTATAAACTAAACTTTCATTATTCAGATAGGACTTTTAATTTTAATCAACTTTCCAATTTACTTTTATCATCAAATTTGCTTTTTTCTCTTGGTATTCTTAGTTTAAACTAAACATAGGTAGGCTCATATGCTAATTTTTAAGCCTTTGAGGGCTGCCTCTTATCACATGCTTTTTAAATCTCTTTTCAACACAAAGAGACAGAAAGTACACGTGGGCCATATAGATAACACTGTGTTCAGGCACAGGGGGTTATTTAAGATTTAGCACAAAACAATTTTAAATTTAAGACAACAGATAATAAACAGTTACAGTCATGTGATCAGGGGGCTGGAAGAAGGTTTCTAGATACAAGGTAATCACAGCGGTAAAAAGTATATTAATATAACTGTGTTGGTTATGCAAAACTGGGGAATGGGTAATAAAGGAATTTTCTATCTTTTTTTTTTTTTTTTTTTTAAATCAAAGTTTTTTTATTAAGGTATTTAGTCATACATAGTTAATAATAAAACATTACACATGTCTTCACAATAACACTACATTCTGAAGGAGATATAACAAATACCAGCATAGAAATTAGGAACGGATAAAAAATATGTATATTAGATCATGGAAGCCATCAATAGAACATACATGTCATCTCTGAGTTATACCATTACTTAAGACTATGAATACCATGTGTGGCAATGATACCTCAGTTTTTCTTTTTTTTTTAAAACTAATATATCAGTAACATAGTGGTATCCCATTATCCTTGTTTACTACCTACTAGAATGATACGTGCTATGAGATAACTTAGTATACTGACGTACAATTTAGGATGAGAGATACATTTCCTTACACAAAGAATCTTATACTCATTTGAAAGTACAACATGTGGATAAACAATATTCAGAATCATATATTTTTAATTAGTAAAGGGAGGAGCTACAATAAGGCTTAACTAGTACAGGGAGCTTCACTAGGTGTCCAGGTACCTATATGAAAACCTAATATTTGGTGAAGAATACTAGGCAACAAACCTATTCCAATTAGAACAGAGTAAAAGTTAATGATCTAAGTTTCCTTAAAGCATACTGACATATAAGATAATTTTTTTGCCCAAATGTGACTAATATAGTATTCCAGCTATCGAGCCCTGAACCTAAACACCACAATCCAATTTCTTGAATAGCAATAATTTAGCTGGGGTAGCTAGAGCAACCTAAGTGTACCTAAAGTAAGTATAAGTATCAGGCTATATGGTAGGGTGCACGATATATACATAACCATGAGGTTAGTGAGAAGCCTCTAGAATATTTCCTTACTTTACAATGATTTCTGATCCCTAGTATTCGACAGGAAGAGGGCCTAGGATCCTCCTGTCATAGGACATAATAGACTGTTATAATAAAAAAAAAAAATCGTCATTCTGGAGTGACCAAAAACATTGCTGCAATACTGATATGTAGAACATGTAAGGGTATTCAGCATTCTTCTAGAGAGGAGACATATATAAAAAACAATAAAACACTCTAACCGCTACTGAAAAGAAACAGAGAAAAAAAAAACAAGGCATACACTACTAACACATTAACTCTCTATGATTGTAAGTCCCGATATTGACATAATGGACTTCATAACGGGATGTAAATCAAGCAAGGCAACAATAAGCTTAATTACATCAACAATTAAGGATACACAGTACTATCCGATCCCGTATCGGCAGTTACTCCAGCGATCTCCATTATAAGTGTCCAAGGCCTCGATAATGTAATATCCACTGAATCCTCTAAGATAGTAAGGGACTTGACACTCTGAGCATAAGAAAGTTCCTGCCATATGTCTATTAATCCCGGGCTTCAGTTCAGAAGACATAGCGGATCGTAGCTTACTCCGTTCACTCACCAATAAATGCCCGCTGTGATTGCTCTGTAATTTACTATGCACTGAGGTTCTGATCACAGGTAAGTAGGAACTGGGAACCGGCATGCTCATCTCCTGACTAATCACAAACCCCTCATCATCTCCCAGAGGGCCGGCCGCTTCCCTCACAAGCATGTTTCTTAATGATATCTCACTCTTGAGATCGAGAATCAGAGGTAGGTTTTGCTTAGCCTGATCTGAATACCGGAACTCATCATGTCCCTCAGCTCGGCCGGGCTTCTCAGTGTGATATGCTGGGGTGAAGTTGGTCCCGTGTCTGTATGCTGTAGTCGCCATGAAGTGCCTGAATCTTCCTCGATAACTCCAGAAGTTTCCATTAGTGCATCCCGCTCACTCACAGCTGTTATGAGTATGCTCTTGAGATCACCAAATCTATGATCTATCTGTCGCCCTAGATCCTCCAGTTTGGCTCTCAGAATGACAGTTAAGTCCTCCATATTCAATGCGGTCTGAATAATTCTTATTTATGAGATAAGATGTAGCAGGTTAATACTGCTCAACTCGGATAGCAAGAATATCCGAGGGGGAAGAATGCATGGGTGTATGAATGTTGCGGCCTATGTTCTGAGCCCGAGCAGATTGGGTCCCACAAGTAGGATTATAAATATGATAATATTTTTTAGCTCCTTGACTTCTTCCAAATTTGCACATTCATTTTCAGGGCTGCTTAATGTATTTAGAGGCAGATAGGCAACTATTTGAAAAGTTCACTCGAGGAGCTTCATGTAATTGCTGCTGATCATGGCCGCGGTAAACCCCGCCCCCAAGGAATTTTCTATCTTTTAAAACAATAACAATTCTATGGTAGACTGTCCCTTTAATGGTTTATCTATTAAGAACATATTTAATGTGTAATTCTTCTTCTCTATAGCATATTTTATTATAATAATGATTTGCA
This sequence comes from Bombina bombina, assembly GCF_027579735.1. NCBI lineage: Eukaryota > Metazoa > Chordata > Amphibia > Anura > Bombinatoridae > Bombina > Bombina bombina. Next base: position 827,349,846 of record NC_069504.1, read on the forward strand.
TTTTAATTAGTACAATGTCTCTTTGCTCTATTTTTATTATGTTCTGTAAGTATTACAGTATTTGTATTATTTATTTTTGTTTAGGTTGTGACTCAGCATGGTTAACGCTAGAGGCTCTAGCAAGGATTGAGCAAACCATGCTGAGTTCCAATCAGATCCTGGGAAGGATGCATGACACCATGCTTATCCAGCTGCGGCTTCATCGCATGACTCTAGTCAGAATAATGCAGTTAGAGGCAATGCATGAAGCCACAGCTGGAGGGGCACAGGACGATGAAGGTGATGCTGATGCCCCAGTAAGTGGAGGATCCTGAGATGGCCCGAGGGAGATCATATAACTCCTCCATTCACATGTTGTGATGTTTTTAGTTAAATTTATGTTTCTATTTGTTGCCATGTTGCCCATTTTTAAGTTATTGTTGTGTCTGTTGCACTATTTCACCTTATCAGATGGCTCCAAAGGGGCTGTGTTGGCCTTTATTTGCCTTTGTCAACTCCCTCCAAGGACTGTGATGCACTATGTCACCTTGTCAGATGGCTCCAAAGGGGCTGTGTTGGCCTTTGTTTGCCTTTGTCAACTCCCTCTAAAGACTGTGATGCACTATGTCACCTTGTCAGATGGCTCCAAAGGGTTTGCGTTGGCTTTTGTTTGCTCTTGTCTTCTCCCTCCAAGGACTGTGGTGCACTATGTCACCTTGTCAGATGGCTCCAAAGGGGCTGTTTTCTCATTCTGACTTGTTTTTCAAGTTATCTTATTTCTTTATGTTTTATGACATTCATAAATCATATTTATCATAATAAAAAGAATGTCATTAAACTGTTATGTTTCTTCTTTATTTATTAATGTAATTTCTAATAAAATATCTTTTATGTTGATAATCTATAAAAGTTGCTGACCACAATTCTTAATTTATGAATATGCATTCATAATGTACATTTTATTATTAGTTCTTTTGACATCAACATACACATATAATATCTTTAAAACAGACTATTATCTGAATGTTGACAGCACATATATTCCAATTCTCCTTACATCTTATTGTAGTAGTATAAAAAAATAAATCACTGTGTGTAATGCACCATTTTAGATGATAATCTCTTTCTATTATTTTTGATTATATTTAATTATCCAACAATATATTGCTACAGGTAGGCTGACCATATTGGCACTTTAATAAGTGACACATATGATACATTTATATGACATGGTTCTTAAACAAAACATTTCTTTAAACAGCTCAGAAAACATCCCTGACATATGTATTTCTCATATGTGTCCCTTTTTAAAGTGGAAATATGGTCACCCTAGCTATAGGTAACAGATAATGTCTAAACAATCCACATTTTTATAATTTATATAGTAGCATTATTTCTATGTTAAACCATGCTGCTTCCTAAATATTTCCTAATCATCCTATTCTAATGAAATATATACTTATTACCAACAATGGATCATATTTAATATATCACAAAATTATGCTATTTAGCTTTACATTATGGGAAGCTGTGCATTACATGAAACAAACATGCTTCATAAATAACAATATAGCACATACTAGTTTTTAAAATATAAATACATTTGTTATTGACATGCAAAGGTGTTAAATCCGTCCTTCAATTGGATGACGTTTTTACGTAATCTCGGATGCACCATGTTGCGTAAGACGTCACATGCAAAGGAATTAAATCCGTCCTTTGATTGTATTATGTTTTTACGCAATCTTGAATGCGCCATGTTTCGTAAGACGTCACATACAAAGATGTTAAATACGTCCTTTCATTGGATTACGTTTTTGCGTGATCTCAGATGCGCCATGTTGCGTAAGATGTCACATGCAAAGGTATTAAATCCGTCCTTTGATTGGATTACATTTTTATGTGATCTCGGATGCACCATGTTTCATAAGAAGTCACATGCAAAGGTGTTAAATCCGTCCTTTGATTGGATGACGTTTTTACGCGATCTCGGATGCGCCATGTTGCGTAAGACATCACATGCAAAGGTGTTAAATCCGTCCTTTGATTGGATGACTTTGTCCCACAATATTTTATTTAACACGTTTGCGAATGAGAACACAAGTTTCAAACCATAATTTTCTTGGATTATGGATTGTGTCAATCATGTACATTATTGAAACATAGATGATAAAGAGCAAATAAATATCTATTGCTGGCTGTCTCATGGAAGAAACAAATGAAGGCAATGTGTTTTTTGATCCCGAATATATTTTGAGGCAAGTGCTAATCCATGAATGTTCAACGATGAATATACTCCTTCTTGTTTAATACATTTGTTAACAATATTTTAACTTTACAAAATAATAAATGTGTTGTGTTTAATTTTCTACATATACAATTCCTAAACATGCACTTTTGTATTTTAATTAATTAATATGCATTGACCTTTATCATATAATAAATATATATGAGATGTCTACTTATTGCTCAAGATCGTGTCATGTATCAATTCCACATTTTTTTTATCCAAATATAGTACTGTGAGCATATATTTCAAATGTAACTCTTAAAAGGACATGAAACCCTAAATGTATCTTTCATTAGTTATGTTAAACATACAATTTTAACCAGGTTTCCAATTCTCTTCTATTCTAAAATGTGCTTCAGTCTCTTGCTATAATGTTTTGAATGAACATCAATACACTACTAGTTTTTAAGTGAACACATGGGTGAGGCAATGACAATCTGTAGATATATTCAGCCACCAATCAGCAGATCTAAGCTACTTTCTTGACTGCTCCTGAGCAGTCTTAGATAAACCTTCCAGCAAAGGCTAACAAGATAACTTGTCAAAGAATATGAGTAAACATGAATGTTGCTTAAAATGTTATGCTCTGTCAAAATCATGTAAGCGAATGTTCTGCTTTCATACACATAAAAATATACACTTTATTTAACACAGAGAGAAATATGTCATACAGGCTTATTATCAAATTGTAATGGTCAATATTTTGTATTAGGAGAACAGTTTGGACATCACATCACAAAACACAATCAATCTAATCAACAAGAACAGCATGTGATGATGTTGTCTCCACACAAATGTAAAACACACTCTGCAAACAATATGCCTCAGAGTGTGCTCCACAAGTGTAAGAAGACAACATCATCACATACCTATTCTTTACACATTAAATAAAATAAATATATATAAACTGTATATATATATATATATATATATATATATACACAAAATTACTTCCTCCTCCTTCCCTCCTTCCCATGAGACAGAGGCTCTGGGGAGGGTAACTGCCTCCTCTGACGAGTTCTCATAGGAGATGGTTGGGGAAGAAGGGGAGGAGGAGGACTATTAGTGGTTATGAGATCACCAGGCTAATGAAGAGATTGAGGCAGAGGAGAAGATGGAGGCCCAGGAGCAGATGGTCCAAGAGCAGAAGCTCTTTACCCCATTTGCTTGGCACCTCCCGGAGGACCTGCAATATATTATTTAGCGTATTCAAGATATTAGTTTGTTCTGCGAGCAGTTGGTTCATTACTTTTGTCATGAACACCCTGTATTCCGCCTGTTCCCTCCGGAGGCACGCATCTCTTCAAGGAGATTCCTCAGGATCTCCACCTCTGGCACCTCTGGGGGGTGTTCTCCTCAGGAGGAGCTGCTAGTGCACGGCGGACTGCTGGTGCATGGCAGGCTGCTGATGCACGGGGGGGCTGCTGGTGCACGGGGGGATGCTGCTGCAGGGATCTCTTCTGCAGCGGGCGCATCTTCAGCGATGTCTTCCATTTCTCCCGGAGGTGGCGAGTCATCTGCACCACTCTCATGCCTGGGTGAAGGAGTGGCCTAATGGTGCTGTGCTTCCTCCTCCCCGGCCTCAGACTCTGTATATTTGAAAATGAAAGAAATCGATATATTAGCACAGTTCCGAATGAAGATGTAAATGTTCTTTCTTTCATGTAATTGGCAAGAGTCCATGAGCTAGTGATGTATGGGATATACAATCCTCCCAGGAGGGGCAAAGTTTCCCAAACCTAAAATGCCTATAAATACACCCCTCACCACACCCACAATTCAGTTTTACAAACTTTGCCTCCTATGGAGGTGGTGAAGTAAGTTTGTGCTAAGATTTCTACGTTGACATGCGCTTCTCAGCATTTTGAAGCCCGATTTCTCTCAGAGTACAGCGAATGTCAGAGGGATGTGAAGGGAGTATCACCTATTGAATGCAATGGTCTTCCTAATGGGGATCTATTTCATAGGTTCTCTGTTATCGGTCATAGAGATTCATCTCCTACCTCCCTTTTCAGATCGATGATATACTCTCATATAACTTTACCTCTACTGATAACTGTTTCAGTGCTGGTTTGGCTATCTGCTTTATGTGGATGGGTGTCTTTTTGGTAAGTATGGTTTTTATTACTTAAGACACCCCAGCTATGGTTTGGCACTTTATGCATTTATATAAAGTTCTAAATATATGTATTGTACTTATATTTGCCATGAGTCAGGTTCATGTATTTCCCTGTGCAGACTGTCAGTTTCATATTTGGGGAAATAAACATTTTAAGAAATATTTTTAGTACCAGGGGTTTAGTCTTTTTTTCAAAATTGACTACATTTTTCTTGCAGTTTGCGTGCAGTATTAGGCCCGCGGGTGCGCCAAAGGTTAGACTTTATTGCATTCGTTGACGTAAGTTTGTCATTTCCGGCATTGTAGTTGACGCCGAGTCTTTTCACATGGTTGCGTCATAAGTGACGCGAGTGTGTCATTTCCGGATGTTCAGTTACGTTGTGCGTCATACTTTGCACCAAATTTTTTCATTAATTTAATACCCTATTGCTATTTCCCTTTTTCTATGTCAGAGGGCTATGCTATTTGCATTTTTTTCCCATTCCTGAAACAGTCATATAAGGAAATTGACAAATTTTGCTTTATATGTTGTTTTTTTATTTTACATTTTGCAAGATGTCTCAATCTGATTCTGCCTCAGAAGTATCTGTTGGAACTTTGGTGCCTGATGTCGGTTCTACTAAAGCTAAGTGCATTATATTTCCAAATGTCATTTGTATTGGTTATCATGATAAACTTTTACATGCAGATATTGTGTCCATCAGTAAATAGTACATTGCCTGTTGTTGTTCCTTCAACTTTTAATGTACATGTTATACCTATGAAATTGAAAAAATTTGTTATGCCTTCTAATCAATATAAAGGTCTTTTAAAACTTCTCATAAGGTTGATGAAATTTCAAATGACCGACAACGTAATGAATTATCCTCCTCTGATGAGGATCTATCTGATTCAGAAGATCCTTCCTCAGATATTGACACTAACTAATCTACTTATTTATTTAAAATGAAGTATTTTCGTTCTTTGTTAAAGAAGTGTTAATTATTTTGGATATCATAGGAAACTAGTCCTCTTGATATTAGAACTAGTAAATTATGTTTTTAAACCTCCTGTGGTTACTCCAGAGGTTTTTTCCTGTTCCTGATGATATTTCTGATATGATTTCTAAGGAATGGAATAAGCCGGGTACTTCTTTTATTCCTACTTCAATGTTTAAAAATTGTATCCTTTTACCAGCAATTTCTATAGAGTTTTGGGAAAAGATTCTCAAAGTTGATAGGGCTATTTCTACTCTTGCTGAACGTACCTTTATTCCTATAGAAGATTGTACTTAAGTTCCTTTAGATAGGAAACTTGAATCTTATCTAAGGAAAGCTTATTTATATTCAGGTCGTCTCAGGCCTGCAATTTCTTTGGCTGATGTTGCAGCTGCATCAACATTTTTGTTGGAGTATTAGCGCAACAATAATTGGATTCTGATTAATCTAGCATTGTTCGCTTACTGCAACATACTAATCAGTTCTGATGCCATTTTTTGATATCATCAAGTTTGATGTTAGATCTATGTCTTTAGCTATTTTTAGCTAGATGAGCTTGAGGCTTGAATCTTGGAATGCTGGTATGACTTTTTAAGTCTAGATTGCTATCTCTTTCTTTCCAAGGTAATAAGAGACCTAAGGGTAAATATAGAGCTTCTAATCGTTTTTGTTCTTTTTGTCAAATAAGGAACAAAGCCTTATCCTTCCCTATGGAATCTGTTTCCAATTGGAAACCTTCATTAATTGGAATAAATCCAACCCATTTAAGAAACCAAGAGCCAGCTCTTAAGTCCACATGAAGGTGCGACTCTCATTCCAGCTCAGCTGGTAGGGGGCAGATTAAGTTTTTTTTCATGGATGTTTGGATAAATTCTGTCCAAAATCAATGGTTTCAGAGTATTGTCTCTCAGGGGTATCGAATAGAATTCTGAGTAAATCCTCCTGTGAGAAGATTTTTTTCTCTCACGCATCCCAGTAAATCCAGTTAAAGCTCAGGCTTTCCTGAAGTGTGTTTCAGACCTGGAGTTCAGGGGTAGTCATGCCAGTTCATTTTCAGGAACAAGGTCTGGGGTTTTATTCAAATCTATTCATTGTCCTAAAGAAGGAAATTTAATTCAGACCAATTCTGGATCTGAAAATTTTGAATCGTATGTAAGAGTACCAACTTTCAAATGGTGACTTTAAGGACTGTTCTGCCTTTTATTCAGCAAGGACATTTTAGGTCCACAATGGACTTGCAGAATGTATAACTTCATATTCCGATTCATTCAGATCATTATCAGTTCCTGAGATTCTCTTTTCTAGACAAGCATTACCAATTGGTTGCTCTTCCATTTAGACTAGCAACTGCTCAAATAATCTTTTTTAAAGGTTCTAGGTGCCCTGCTTTATGGAAACCAGAGAGCAGGATATTGCAGTGTTTCCTTATTTGGACAATATCTTAGTACTAGCTCAGTCTTTATGTTCTGCAGAATCTCACACGAATCAACTAGTGTTGTTTCTTCGTAAACATGGTTGGAGGATCAATTTACCAAAAAGTTTCTTAATTCCTCAGACAAGAGTCACCTTTTTTAGGTTTCCGGATAGATTCAGTGTCCATGACTCTGTATCTAACAGACAAGAGACGTTTTAAAGTGGTTGCAGCCTGTCGGCACCTTCAGTCTCAGTCATTCCCTTCAGTGGTTATGTGCATGGAAAATTTAGGTCTCATGACTGCAGCATCGGACGCGATTCCCTTTGCTCGTTTTCACATGAGACCTCTCCAGCTTTGTTTGCTGAATCCATGGTGCAGGGATTATACAAAGATATCACAATAAATATCCTTAAATCCCAATGTTTGACACTCTCTGATGTGGTGGTTAAATCACCAGCGTTTAGTTCAAGGGGCTTCTTTGTTCAGCTAACCTGGACTATGATCACTACAGATGCAAGTCTTTCAGATTGGGGAGCTGTTTGGGGATCTCTGACAGCACAAGATGTTTGGAAATCTCGAGAGGCGAGATTACCAATCAATATTTTAGTACTCCATGCAATTCTCAAAGATCTTCAGTTTTGGCCTCTGTTGAAGAGAGAACCATTCATTTATTTTCAAACAGACAAAATCACAGACAGTGGCATTTGTCAATCAGCAGGGTGGGACTCACAGTCCACAAGCTATGAAAGAAGTATCTCGGATACTTGCTTGGGCAGAATCCAGCTCCTGTCTAAATTCTGTGGTGCATATCCCAGGTATAGACATTGGGAGGCGGATTATCTCAGCTGTCAGACTTTACATCTGGGGGAGTGGTCCCTCCATCCAGATGTGTTTTCTCAGATTGTTCAGATATGGGGTCTTCTAGAGATAGATCTGATGGCCTCTCATCTAAACAAGAGACTTCCCAGATGCCTGTCCAGGTCTAGGGATTTTCAGGCGGAAGCAGTGGGTGCGCTGCCACTTCCTTGGTGTTATCAACCTGCTTATATTTTCCTGCCACTAGTTCTTCTTCCAAGAGTGATTTCCAAAATCATCATGGAACAATTGTTTGTGTTGCTGGTGGCTCCAGCATGGCATCACAGGTTTTGGTATGCGGGTCTTGTTCGGATGTCCAGCTGCCAACCTTGGCCACTTCCATTAAGGCTGGACCTACTGTCTCAAGGTCCGTTTTTCCATCAGGTTCTCAAATCATTAAATTTGAAGGTATGGAAATTGATCGCTTAGTGCTAAGTCATAGAGGTTTCTCTGACTCAGTGATTAATACTATGTTACAAGCTCGTAAATCTGTCTAGAAAGATTTATTATTGAGTTATTAAGACTTACATTTCATGGTGTTCTTCTCATAAATTCTCTTGGCATTCTTTTAGAGTTGCAAGAATTTTACAGTTTCTTCAGGATGGTTTGGATAAAGGTTTGTCTGCAAGTTCCTTGAAGGGACAAATCTCTGCTCTTTCTGTTTTATTCACAGAAAGATTGCTAAACTTCCTGATATTCACTGTTTTGTACAGGCTTTAGTTTGTATTAAGCCTGCCATTAAATCAATCTCTCCTCCTTGGAGTCTTAATTTGGTTTTGAGGGCTTTACAGGCTCCTCCATTTTGAGCCTATGTATTCTTTGGACATTTATCTACTTTCTTGGAAAGTGTTGTTCCTTTGGGCCATCTCTTCTGCTAGAAGAGTTTCTGAGCGATCTGCTCTTTCTCGTGAATCTCGTTTTCTCATTTTTCATCAGGATAAGGCGGATTTGCAGACTTAATTTAAATTTTTTCCTAAGGTTGGGAATTCTAACAACATTAGTAGAGAAATTGTTGTCCCTTCCTTGTGTCCTAATCCTAAGAATTATTTGGAATGATCCTTACATTCTTTGGATGTGGTGAGAGCTTTGAAATATTATATGGAAGCTACTAAGATTTCAGGAAGACTTCAAGTCTATCTGTTATATTTTCTGGTCCTAGGAAAGGTCAGAAGGCTTCTGCTATTTCATTGGCTTCTTGGTTAAATCTTTTGATTCTTCAGGCTTATTTGGAGTCGGGTCAGGCCCCGCCTCAGAGAATTACAGCTCATTCTACTAGATCAGTCTCCACTTCATGGGCTTTTAAGGATGAAGCTTCAGTTGATCAAATTTGCAAAGCGACAACTTGGTCTTCTTTTCATACATTTACTAAATTCTACCGTTTTGATGTATTTGCTTCTTCAGAAGCAGTTTTTGGTAGAAAAGTTCTTCAGGCAGCTGTTTCAATTTGATTCTTCTGCTGATGTTTTAAGTTTTTCTTGTCATTTAAAGAATAAACTTATATTTTGGGTTGTGGATTATTTTTTCAGCGAAAAATGGCTGTTGTTTATTTTTATCCCTCCCTCTCTAATGACTCTTGCGTGGAGTTCCACATCTTGGGTATTGATATCCCATACGTCACTAGCTCATGGACTCTTGCCAATTACATGAAAGAAAACATAATTTATGTAAGAATTTACCTGATAAATTAATTTCTTTCATATTGGCAAGAGTCCATGAGGCCCACCCTTTTTATGGTGGTTATGATTTTTTTGTATAAAGCACATTTATTTCCAAATTCCTTTGTTGATGCTTTTTACTCCTTTACTTAGCTATTCGTTAAACTGAATTGTGGGTGTGGTGAGGTGTGTATTTATAGGCATTTCAGGTTTGGGAAACGTTGCCCCTCCTGGTAGGATTGTATATCCCATACGTCACTAGCTCATGGACTCTTGCCAATATGAAAGAAATGAATTATCAGGTAAATTCTTACATAAATTATGTTATTTGAAAGTGTATCAATGAGGCTGCCTTCATAAATCAATTGTAAGCCAAAGCAATCAATACGATTTCCGTATTTGCAAAAGAGGGTAAGGGGTATTAAACAGACAAAGGTATATTGTAAAAAAGACAATAATGAGGATATGTAAACAATAATTTGGTGTAAATCAAACAAAATCTAACTATGGGAAGGATATAGGATGAAAGGGAGTGGGGTATGGGATGAAAGGGAATGAGGTATGGGATGAAAAGGAATGGGGTATGGAGTGTAGGATTAAAGGGAATGGGGTATGAAGTGTATGTAGTGTTAGTGATAAGTGTATGTATGTATTGAATGTGTTTGCATGTAAATGTGTTTATGTAAGGAATGTATCAAAAAACAGCACTTGCACACTCACCCAAACAAACTCTCTCTCACTAACGCTCTCTATCTCTCTCACTAACTCACTCTCTCAAAAACTAACTCTCACACTAATTCTCACACTAATCTCTCTCTAATCTCACAAAACCCTCCACCGCCTAGACCTGCACTTAGCTTGAAAAAGCAATACAGTCAAAGAAGCCATGCTTAGAGCATGCTTATATAACCTATGTAAATGTTTAATGATGTACCGGTTTGCAAACTAAACGAGGTTCAGGTGTGCTTTATTTTTGATTTGTATGTGTGCAATGTGTGGTAGTTGTTTTAATTTGTGAATGCTCATATTGAATTTGTAAATGCACATATGTATTTGTGGAATGTGTATAATGCGATGATGTCATAGTGATCGTTTTGCATAAGATTCTCCAAATGTATTATCTCCTTATCTAAATGTTGATTTGTGATCATATTTGTGATTGTATTTGTGTGTTGTAAATGTTTATTTGTAATAATGTTTTTAATCGGCAATGTGAATGTTTTGTTTGTGTATCAGTGTGCAATTCTTTTTTCATGTTGTTTTGTTCCGTGTTGCAGATCGCAACATATTTTCCTATTCCTCGTTTAGTGTAAATGTTGTGTAGCATTTGTTGTTAACGATTATGAATGTTGAATGCGTATTTGCTATGTTGTGTGAGCGATTGTTGTTTGTACATTTTAACTGACTGTTTTTCTTGTCCATTATGTTGTATACGTAATATGACAGAGCAGTGTGTATTTCTCGCAAGATCGAGTGTTAGATGAAAAATCCATGTATTCTTCATTTTGCATTGATCTCTATGGGAGAATCCATTTTGCGCCCGTGATTACGCTTGGTAAATAAACGCAGTACTCGTGTTACCGTGACACATTACGAGGTTCTTTTCAGACTTGTAATACCTACGTTATGAAAGGTGCGCAATGAAAATAACGTACACGATATTAGCAAGCAGCCATAACGCCACAACTCGTAATCTAGGTGATTGGTAGGTATGCTGTGTGAGCACTGAGCAACATTTTAAGCAGTGGCGACTCTAGGAACAATATATAGGGGGGGCACATAAGATACCACAGTCAAAACTGGGGGGAAGTAATAATTTTCAACACTAAATCATACCACTAAAAATAAACTTAATAAATATATATAAATAAGATTCCAAAATACCAGAGTAATGCGGTATGCAATGATACCTTTTTTTGTAATAACCTAATACTTGAAAGTAGGAATGGGCGAATGTTTCTAAAAATTTGAAATTTAAAACAAATTTTTATACATTTGTTCGTTCAAATCGAATTTCGAATGTTTATATAACATTCTAACATTCTATTTTCAAATTTTCATTTTCAAATAACATTCGAAAATATTCGTTCGAATAATAGAATGTTTAGCTCTGTATTTGATATCACATTCAATTTCCAAAAGTAATATTCAAATTCGAATGTGACATTCCAATTTGAATGTAACATTCGAATTGGAAATAGTATTTCTAGTCTAATACTGTGTTTTATAAATGTAATATTCAAATTTAAATGCTACATTCAAATTCAAATGTCACATTCAAATTCGAAAAAGTATTTCTAGTCTAATACAGTGTTTTATAAATGTAATATTCGAATTTGAATGTCACATTAGAATTTGAATGTAGCATTTATATTCTAAATAGTATGTCTAGTCTACAAATGTGTTTTATAAATGTAATATTCAAATTGAAATGCTACATTCTAATTTGAGTGTCACATTCAAAGTCAAAATAGTATTTCTAGTCTAATACTGTGTTTTATAAATGAAATATTCGAATTTGAATGTCAGATTCAAATTCAAATGTCACATTCAAATTCAAAATAGTATTTCTAGTCTACAACTGTGTTTTATAAATGTAATATTCAAATTTGAATGTCAGATTCAAATTCGAATGTCACATTCGAAAACTGTAAATAACATTCGATAATAGAATTTTTATAAATAATCGAATTTCTACAATAACATTCGTTCTAACATTCAAATTCAAATATGAACACATTCGCCCATCCCTACTTAAAAGACAAGCTTTCGAGATTTTTCCTTTCTTCCTCAGGTATTGCTTCAGACCTGAGAAAGAGAGGGAAATACTCAAAAACTTTTCTTTATAGGTTAAAGCAATTTAAGCAAACACCAGGGCTCTGTAATTAATGGTGTGTGTGTGTGTGTTTAACTATCTAATATTCCATTTACCAATTTTACACAGCCAGCCGCCACTTCCTACTTCAAAATACATACACACACAGACACATAAATACACACATACATACACACGCATACATACACACACAGTTGCACACGCATGCATACACACACACACATACATACACACATGCATATACACACACCGACACATACATACACAAATACACACACACACACATACATACATACACACACATACACACATACATATACATACATACATATATACATACAGCATATACTTTACATACACATCCATACATACACAGTTACACACACATACATACACAGTTACACACACACACAAACACATATCATTTATACACAGGCATACACACACACATATACATATATACACACACACACATACATATATACATACACACACACATACATACACACACACACACACACACATACATACACACACACACACACACATATACATACATACACCCATATATACTTTACATACACATCCATACATACACAGTTACACACATATATACATACACAGTTACACACACACATACAAACATTATACATACATACATACACAGGCATGCACACAAATACATTCACACACACATACATACACACAAATACATGCACACACAGACACATAAACACACACACACACATACATACACACACATAGTTAAACACACATGCATACAAACACATACATACACACACAGACACACACACACATATACGCACACATATATGTTTTTCTGATTCATTTTTGAATTTACATTTGTTGTCAATTTACTTTGCTCTTTTGGTATCCATTGTTGAAAAGCAGGTGACCATATAGTGCTGCAGACACATGCACACTCCTCAGCCTGCTTACCTGCTTTTTTTTTTTTTTTTTTACAAAGAATACCAAGACGATGGAATAAAATTGACAAGAGAAGTACATTGGAAAGTTTTTTTTTTTTTTATAAATATGTTATTTGCTCTGTCTGTTTATGAAATACAATTTAAGGTTTGATGTCCCTTTGATAAGGATCCAGCACACTGTGTCCATTTTATTTTATTTAAACTGTAACATGATCAGTGGCGTCACTAGGGTTGGTGTCATCCGATGTGGTAACTCATGGTGTCACCCCCCCAGTGGGAATAAGAACAGGGCAGGATACAGCTCAGCACCGTGAAGACGAAAACTGAATCTTAATATGAACTTTGCGTATACTACGCAATGATACATGCATAGCTGGATTATGTTTTCTTCCTTCTCCTCTGGGTTTCCCCTATCTAGATGTTGCCTGCCACAGTGCCCTGTAGTGATGCGGCCAACGCCAGATTAAGGGCTTCATGGGCCTGGAGCTGATGATTTTGGTGGGCTTATTTTTAGAATTGCATGAAACACGCACAGAAAAACAAACACTCATACACAAAGATATGCAGACACATACACATAGATGCACATGTACAGAGAGAATGACAGTGGAGGGCCCTCTAGTGGGGCTGCAACAAAATTAAGGGATAACTGAGTTGAAGTCTGGAGTTTGCAGGGGTATTGTTGTTACTTTGTTGCAATTTGAGGAGTGGAGATTGTGCTTACCTTTATAGGTCCAAGTTGCAGTGGTCTCAGCCTCTTTTCCTGCTTCCAGACTTCAAGATAATTTTCTGTTTGTCTGCTGAGCTATGGAGCGCATGAGGAGAGCTTCGGTTCATCCAAGGAGGTTCAGAGATGAAGGATCAGGAGCATCTGGAGTCCGGGGACCTACAGGAGAAAGCATGGAGAGTTCAGATGAGGTGGTACCACCTACTCCCCAAGCCCGGTCCCCTGTATCACACATAGTTAGGGCTAGAGGGTGTGGGGGAAAAGGCAAGGCCCCTGCTAGGCCGGGAAAAGTAATGGCTGCCCCCAGCACTAGTGCAGGGGTGGTTGGAAGGCCTGGTAGGGTGGGTCAGAGGGAGGAGGAGGCTTCCGGTTTGGCAGCGTTAGCTGCGCTCCCTCAATTGAGGCTGGGGCGGTTAGGGCTGAAACAAGCCACGCCCCCTCCGATGACGCTGCACGCACGTCGTCATCGTCTGACACAGAGGACCGGCATGGCTGCAGCAGGGGGAGGCACAGGAGCAGGAGTGTCTTCACCCATGTAGCTTTTAGTAAGTTGGGGAGGCTCCAGGGGGAGGGCGGTGCTCCAGGGGGGAGGCCGGGTGGACCAGAGGCAGTGAGGGACCTCAAGGCAGTTACCGGAAGCATGTGTGGTGGCTGGTACAGGGATTGCAAGTACGCAACTGCAGGTAGGTAGTGGCATCACAGGTCTTGGGGTCTCTGAGGGCATGAATATACAGAGCAGCCTGGGTGATGTGAGTGGCTGGCGAAATGCTGTGAGTGTGGAGAATGCTTGAGTGAGTGTTATGCAGACGCCTGGGGCCTTGATGACAGGGAGCCATACAGTGGGTCAGTATGGTGGAGCACAAGGAGTTAGCACAATTTCAACTAGTCAGATGGGTTTCATGACAGCGCCAATCATGTCGCTAGGGAGACAGGCAGTTTCCTCTTATGATGGACTGCAGGGAACGCATGCTTTGCTTGCCAGCCAGGGGAGCTTAGATGCAGGATCAGGTCCTGGATTGGGTGGCAGTGTGATTGCTGGTGTGATGCAGAGGCACGCTGATCCCTCGGTCGGTGCAGGTACAGGTGTGCATGTGGGGAATGTAGATTGACAGAGGGTGGTCTCTACAGCACTGGGAGTGAATTGGAGTGGGAGTTTGAGTACAAGTGATAGGGGGGGCCCCGCTGGGGTCTCGTCCTCTTCCCAGAGTACTCCCCATCTTTCTGTTCTTTCACAGGCAAATATGGCGAATACTTCTTCCAGTGGGACCTTGGGAGAAAGTGCATCTCTGCCTTGGCTGGAACCCCAGCAAGCATCAGGACCTGCAACAGCTTCGGTAGTGGAGCCCTCAACTTCATCTGCAGCAGGGCAGCAGTCGCCAACTGGTGAGCTTTTATTTCCTATACACACACATGCTGACTTGGATACATCATCTAGTGGGTCAGATTCAGAGAGTGGTAAGGCACTAGGTTTGGTAGGTAAAGGCCAGCAGCGTATGTTTAGGATGATTAAAAAGATTTTCTCAGTGCAGGAAAAGGCGAAGGCGGGGGTCTCAGTTGTGTCATTGATGTCAGAGGGCAATCAGCTAGCGACACTGAGCGGAGGGATAACAACCCTCCCTATGTCCAGGAAGGTGGCCATGCAGGGAGACACATTTCCCTGCCTGGTGCATTCCCTCTTTGGTCACTTGAAAACAAAAATGATCAAGAAGATCCAAGAGGGGAGGTATGTGAATATCTTCGAATTGTCCGCTGAGGCGTATAGGGAAAAAGAAAGGGCGGAGGATGGTACTGGACCCAAGAGGGTCAATCTTCCTGAGACCTATGAAGAATGGCAAAAGTGCTTCATGGTCATGACTACCTGCTATGTTGATAAGTGGCCAGCACAGGGGCACAATTAGTTTAAATATGCCGATACAATAGATGGCATTCATAAACGTTTCAAGGAGGGTACTTGGAGGGATTATGATATGGCCTTCCAGAGAAAAATGGTAGGCAACCCGTTGTATCACTTCGGCACTCAAGAATTGCACCTGTGGTCGAAATTGGGTTTGGAGCATTCCCCCTCCCCTCCAGGGAGTGTTAGGGAAGGTAGTTCTAGGTCAGTGCCGCGGGCAAAAAGGCGGGGAAGGGAGGGCTGGAAATTCCAGGATAAACAGTGTGAGAGGGGGGCAAATTGCTCCTTTTGTCACATCTGTAAGTTCTGTAGTGGCCCACACCCTGGAATTGAATGCACAAAGAGAAAAGACAATGGAGGTGACAAGGGTGCGCCTAGAGGCGGAGTTGGAGGCAAGGGCCCCAACACCTCTTAAGGCGACTGCCATTATCCCGTGGCTGGCATGCTACCCTGATAGGGAAGCGGCGGGGGCTGACAATAGGTTTTAGGATCCCTGTGCAACATTTCGTACTGGGGTACACAGTGCATCTGAACCTTAAGTCGGCTTATGAGTTTCCTGAGATAGTGCAGGAAAAGATTCGAAAGGAGGTGGCATTGGGGCGCCAACCATTCCCGGATATGGTGGTTTCCCCCCTAGGAGTAGTTCCCAAAAAGGATAACGGGAAGTTCAGGCTTATTCACCACCTTTCATACCCAAAAGGGGCTTCAGTAAACAATGTGATAGATACAGCAATGAGCTCGGTACAATATCAATCATTTGATGAAGCAGTGGAGCTAGTTAAGGCTGCAGGAAGGGGGGCAATGCTGGTGAAGCTGGATATAGAATCTGCTTTCAGATTGCTCCCATTGCACCGTCTGCTTTTAAGCTTATGGACTTGAAGTTCGATGGGGGATACTATGTGGACAGATGCCTGCCCATGGGCTGTTCCTTGTCCTGCACTTTATTCGAGTGTTTTAGCTTCTTCATGCACTGAGTGGTCCAGGAGTCAGCAGGCGTGGGGTGGATAGCCCATTACCTAGATGACTTACTGCTGATAGGCAGAGCTGGATCGGGGGAATGCGATCAGTTAATGAGGGTTATGCGGTTGGTGACAGCGGACTTTGGGGTCCCACTAGCCGAGGAAAAAACACAAGGCTCATGCACGTGCCTTACGTTTCTGGGGATAGAGATCGACACCGTGGCAGCGGAATGTTGGCTCCCTCAGGACAAAGTGGACAAGCTACTGGGTGTAGTCAGGACAGTGGCTGAATCTGCTAGCGTCTCCCTTAAACAGTTGCAGTCCTTATTGGGCATGCTGAACTTCGTGGGTAGGGCAATTCCTATGGCTCGCATGTTCAATAGGAAGTTAGAAGAGCAGCTGAAAGGTTAGAGGGTGGGCTCTGGCATATTCAGGGTGACTCCAGAAATGAGGGATGATCTCATGGTCTGGGAGTCACTTTTGTCTCATTTTAACGGGGTCTGCCTTTGGCATCATGACCCAATGTCAAACCTGTCGTTGCAGCTGTTCACAGATGCGGCTGGCAGCTTCGGGTATGGGGCAGAACAGTGGGTAATTAATGGCCTAACCTAAAATGGCCTAACTAAAAATTTGACGCTGCTGGAATTATTTCCGATAGTAGTGGCAGTGGAATTATGGGGGCGGAAGCTCGCAAACAGGGAGGTGGTGTTCTGGTCCGACAACATGAGTGTGGTGTATGCCATTAACAGGTTGTCTGTATCATCACCAGTGGTAGTCAGGTACCTCAGGCACCTGGTTCTGCGCTGTCTACAGCTTAATGTGGTGTTCACAGCACACCATGTCCCAGGGGTACACAATGGCTTAGCCGATGCTTTGTCTAGATTCAAGTGAGAGAAGTTTAGGAGGTTGGCTCCGAGGGCGGCTGCCCACTGTTTAACTTGCCCCTTGTTTCTCTGGCAGCTGGCGACAGGTGGGCATCAATCATTCAGTTAGTGAAGGCGTCCCTGGCTCCTAAGACATGGACGGCGTATGAAGCTCATTGGAAAGGCTTGGGTGGCATTCTGCTCGGAAAAAGGCTATGGGCTTCAACAGACCTCTCAGGTACAAGTGTTGGAATGGTTTGGGTGTTTGAAGGAAAAAGGGGTTTCTAGACCGGCTGAGCAAAGTCGCATGGCAGCAGTGGCATTCTCTAGCAAGATGCTGGGCATTCCGGAATTCTCAAATTCCTTTTTGGTGAGACAGGTGTTGATAAAAGGGAACCCATTACCCAGCAGCGCTTGAAACTTTTAGTAGGGGCGCTTGAGGGTGTTTGCTCGGATAATTATGAGGTATTGCTGTTTAGGGCAGCATTCTCAGTGGCATTTGCAAGGCGCTGAGAGTGGGCGAGCTTGTATCCTCAGCGGTAGTTGGCGTGAATGGAGGTATCCTGATGGAACATGTAAGGGTAGCGGAAGGAAGTTTGCTGCTTTTCATTCCATGTTCAAAGACGGATCAGGTGGCAAAAGGGGCCTGGTTCCCTTTGCCCAGACATGAACTACCGGAGTGTTGCCCAGTGGGTAATGTGGACGGTTACATGAGGTTTCACCCGGAGGGGCCGCTTTAGTTCTTTGTGCACGAGGACTCTTCTGTGTTGTTGGTATTTCAGTTTAAAAGGGTTCTGGCTTTGGCAGCTGCGGCGTGTGGGATAGACCCCGTGAAGATAGCCTCCCACTCCTTCAGGATTGGGGCAACAATGAGCGCAGTTGCTTGTGGTGCGCATGAGGGCAAAATTAAGCATTTGAGGTGCTGGAGATCAGGTTGATACAAATTGTACATCAGGCCTTTAAAGACAGAGAAATAAGACCTTGAGGGAGAGGCCCGAGGGGAGTTACATAAACGGGGACAACATTTTTGTTGTGTTAATTTGTGAGATAGTCTCTGTGCTAAGCCTATACAAATGCTGTTGTTTTAGGTAAGGGCTCATTGCCGGTGTGCATTTGGATTGTGGGGCACTCATTTGTGCACTGGGCAGCTATCAGGGCTCTGCGATCCCCAGATGGCCAACAGTTGGGCCTTCCGGCATCGAAGGCCAGTGTTCACTGGCTTGGCCGACGAGGCTTATCTTGGAATGAGTTGCCCTCCCTCTTGCAGGAGGCCTACAGGAGGTGGGGTGTACCGGATATAGTGGTTCTTCACATAGGGGGGAAAATGACCTGGGTTCCATACCTGCCTTAGACCTTATCAGACGTATGGTCTCAGTCGTGAAATGGATGTGTGCTTGGCTGCATGGTGTTAAGGTGGGATGGTCCAATGTGGTCGCACATCTGCATTGAAGGTTCATGGTTTCTCAAAGAGCCGCATACAATGTGAGGAAAAAAGTGAACAGAGAGTTGGGAAGAGCGGTCACGGTATTGTCGGGCTTTATCGTAAGGCATGACAGCATTACGGCTGACAAGAAAGAACTATATCGCCCTGATTGGAGTGCATTGGTTTAAATAATAAAAAAAAAAGATGTATATATATATGGTCGGTCCCTATAAGTCGTTTAACGATTTGGGATTCTGGTCTGGATATTGTCAGTTGGGTGGCGGCAAGAGTTGCACTCAGTTTCTATTGTGGCAGTTGGTCATAGCCCTGGAGCGAGCAGCCCGAATGATGAGTGACGGCCTTGGGGAACAGGGGAGGGGTGACGCCCGCTAGGTGCCGGCCTAGGGGTTCCCCTCTTTGAAGTATGGCGTAAGAGCTCAAAAATGTACATCCATTCTATGCTAAGAAACGTCAGCAATCCATGCTACACTGTAGGTACCATATGGGGCTTTGACCAGCTGTTGGTAGGGGATAGTTAGATAGGGATAGTTGCTGCCAAGGGTTATAGAACTTTTACAAAGTTCAAGTTAAAAAGTTGCCTAGGAAACAATCTAATAGTTTCGATAAAGTAAACGCGACCGTGCCTGGTCTTTTCCCAATTCAGTTGTTGTGTCTTTATTATTTGGGGGGTAAGGTAAAACAGAAGGACGTAATAGGAGGTTTATCCCTTATGACAGTGGAGGGCACTCTAGTGGGACTGTAACAAAATTAAGGGATAACTAAGTTGAAGTCTGGAGTTTGCAGGGGTATTGTTGTTACTTTGTTGCAATTTGAGGGGCGGAGAGTGTGCTTACCTTTTTTAGGTCCAAGTTGCAGTGGTCTCTGCCTCTTTTCCTGCTTCCAGAGTTTGAGAGGATTTTCCCTCCCGCCCGTCCCCGTGGAAGCAGAAGTTGGCGGCAAGGACCTGAAGGTGGCATAGTGGTAGGGTTTCTACCCTGGCTTGGGTAGGTTTAGTTGAATCAGCTCTGTAAGCCCAGGATGTAATTTAGACCTCCACCCTTAACCAGCAGGTTGTATGACAAGTTGGTTGGGGTCACTCTTCTGGGTTAGTGGTGGTCCCCTAGCTGGCGGTCGGTCATAGCCCTGGAGTGAGCAGCCCGAATGATGAGTGACGGCCTTGGGGAACAAGGGAGGGGTGACGCCCGCTTGGTGCCGGTGACGCCCGCTAGGTGCCGGCCTAGGGGTTCCCCTCCTCGAAGTATGGCTGAAGAGCTCAAAAAATTACATCCATTCTATGCTAAGAAGCGTCAGCAATCCGTGCTACCCTGTAGGTATCGTATGGGGCTTTGACCGGCTGTTGGTAGGGGATAGTTAGATAGGGATAGTTGCCGCCAAGGGTTACTAGAACTTTTACAAAGTTCAAGTTAAAAAGTTGCCTAGGAAACTATCTAATAGTGACCGGTCTTTTCCCAATTCAGTTGTTGTGTCTTTATTATTTGGGGGGTTAGGTAAAACAGAAGGACGTAATAGGAGGTTTATCCCTTAAGAGACTCTGACATAGACACACACACACACATACAAAGAGACAGACAAACTGACACACAAAAACATACACACAGATACGGAGACACAATAATACACACAGACTCACACACATACAAAAAGACAGACACGCTGACACACACAGATGGTGATACACATACAGACACAGTGAAACACGGAAACATACAAAACATACATACAGGTACAGAAACACAATGATACCCACAGACACAGAGAGACAGACATACTGACACACACACAGATGCACAGTGTTTTTGGTGACAGGACACTAAATTATTACTTATTTCTCTGTACAGACATGCACAGACTGACACATTCATACACAGACACACAAAGATATAAGCATAAAGATACACACACTGAGACACTGACACATATACATACAAACACAGAGACACAGAAACTCATACAGAGGCATAAACACACACATACAGAGAGACAGACATACTGACACACACACATATACAGAATGTTTTGGGTGACAGGACACTAAATTATTACTGATGTTTCTGTACAGACATACACAGACTTACACATACACACACAGACACACAAAGATATAAGCATAAAGATACACACATACAAACATAAAGACACAGAAACTCATATGTAGAGGCACAGACACACACACACACAGACGCTGACACATTAACAGAGACACTAGAAAATAAGACAGAAAAATATTACAGAAAGGCAATGCACTTTTAAATAAAGATGGGTTTTATAAAACTTGAAATCACAAAACCATGAGAAGAGGCACTAACAGCTGCTGAGACTGCATCTCCTAAAAGTGCTTTGACCCCAATAAAATCCTTGACCTGGCACATCAAAAAAAAAGTTCTTTCTTAGCCACTCTGAATATCCATGACAAGCCTACACTCATTTCTGGCATATAGCAGGATGCCTTTTTGATCCAGTAGTTGCTCTGCGTGTATTCAACCTACAGGGATTTCTGCAGCTCTGCTTTATTTCATTTCAGCAGAGTCTGTACTCTGTTGAAATGAAACAACAGAGGAAATAACGCAGCTTCACATGATTGCTGTATTTCTGGATAGTGATGTCGCGAATAGTTTGCCGGCAAATAGTTCCCGGCGAACATAGCTTGTTCGCGTTCGCCGTGGCGGGCGAACATATGCGATGTTAGATCCGCCCCCTATTCATCATCATTGAGTAAACTTTGACCCTGTATCTCACAGTCTGCAGACACATTTCAGCCAATCAGCAGAAGACACTCCCTCCCAGACCCTCCCAGCTCCTGGACAGCAGCCATTTTAGATTCATTCTGATCCTGCATTCTTAGTGAGAGGAGGGATAGTGTGGCTGCTGCTGATTTTATACGGAAATTGATAGCTAGGCTAGTGCATTCAGTATCCACTACAGTCCTGAAGGACTCATCTTATCTCTGCTGTAAGGAAAGCACCCCAAAAAGCCCTTTTTAGGGCTGCTTTTTTTTTTTTTCCTGTGTAATCTAATTGCAGTTGCCTGCCTGCCAGTGTGTGTGCCAGGCTCACAGCATATACTGTGCCCACTTGCCCATTGCCACCACTCATATCTGGTGGTGTAACATTAGTGTAAATTTTGTAAAAAAAAAACTTTTTTGACTGTGAAACATCAGTCTGCTAGTGTAATCTAATAGCAGTTGCCTGCCTGCAAGCGTGTGTGCCAGGCCCACTTGCCAACTAGTGCCACCACTCATATCTGTTGTAACAGTAGAGTAAATTAAAAAAACAAAACTTTTTTGACTGTGAAACATCAGTCTGCTAGTGTAATCTAATTGCAGTTGCCAGCGTGTGTCCCAGGCCCACTTGCCAACTAGTGCCACCACTCATATCTGTTGTAACAGTAGTGTAATTTTTTAAAAAAAAAACATTTTTGACTGTGAAACATCAGTCTGCCAGTGTAATCTAATTGCAGTTGCCTGCCTGCCAGCGTGTGTGCCAGGCCCACTTGCCAACTAGTGCCACCACTCATATCTGTTGTAACAGTAGTGTAAATTTAAAAAAAAAACTTTTTTGACTGTGAAACATCAGTCTGCTAGTGTAATCTAATTGCAATTGCCTGCCTGCCAGCGTGTTTGCCAGGCCCACTTGCCAACAAGTGCCACCACTCATATCTGTTGTAACAGTAGTGTAAATTTAAAAAAAAAACTTTTTTGACTGTGAAACATCAGTCTGCTTGTGTAATCTAATTGCAGTTGCCTGCTTGCCAGCGTGTGTGCCAGGCTCACAGCGTATACTGTGCCCACTTGCCCAGTGCCACCACTCATATCTTGTTTAATATTAGTGTAAGTGTACATTTAACGAAAAATGACAGGCAGAGGCAGGCCACCCCGCAGGTGCCGTCGTGGTGCTGTGATTCCCTTTGACCCTACAATAATGACCAGTGTTCAGAGGCCACGTACCATGAACGTGAAAAGTTCTGAGAAGGACCTAGTTGACTGGCTAACACAGGACACCCAATCTTCTACAGCTTCCACTCGGAACCTTGAAGCACCATCCACCTCCAGCTTAGCTTCAGGCACCTCTCAAGTGATCGCTCGCCCGCCTGCCGCCACCACCAACACTAGCACCACAGCCGCTTCACTTGATCTGTCAGAGGAGTTATTGACACATCAGTTTGAAGAAATGAGTGATGCGCAACCATCATTGACAGAGGATGTAGATAACAGTGATATGTCTCAGTCAGGCAGCATTACAGACATGGACGTACGGTGTGATGATGATGATGTCGTACCCACTGCTCCTTCCTTTGTTGATTTGTCAGATACAAGTGAAGCGGTTGATGATGATGCGTCCGTGGATGTCACGTGGGTGCCCGCTAAAAGAGAAGAAGAAGAGGGGTAAGTTCAGATGGGGAGACAGAGAGAAGGAGGAGGAGACAAGTTGGAAGCAGGGGGAGGTCATCGCAAGGAGCTAGTGGCACAGTCAGACAGCATGCATCGGCACCCGGGGTCAGCCAGACAGCATGCCAATCAACGCATGCTGTTGCCACCACCAGAATGCCGTCATCACAGAGCTCAGCAGAGTGGCATTTTTTGTGTGTGTCTGCCTCTGACAACAGCAATGCCATTTGCAACCTGTGCCAAAAGAAACTGAGTCGTGGGAAGTCCAACACCAACCTAGGTACAACTGCTTTGCGAAGGCACATGATCTCACATCACAAACGCTGATGGGATGAACACATGAGTACAAGCAGCACACAAACTCAAAGCCGCCATACTCCTCCTGGTCCAGCATCTTCAGCCATGTCAACCACTGCTGTCCTCCTTGCCCCCTCTCAACCATCCGCCACTCCGTCTCTCTTCTGTAGCAGTTCCTGCTCATCTGCCCACAGTCAGGTGTCTGTCAAGGACATGTTTGAGCGTAAGAAGCCAATGTCCCAAAGTCACCCCCTTGCCCATCGTCTGACAGCTGGCTTGTCTGAACTCTTAGCCCGCCAGCTTTTACCATACAAACTGGTGGAGTCTGAGGCATTCAAAAAATTTGTAGCTATTGGGACACCACAGTGGAAGGCATCCGGACGAAATTTCTTTGCACAAAATGCAATCCCCAACCTGTACTCGATTGTGCGAAAGCAAGTAATGGCATGTCTGGCACACAGCGTTGGGGCAAGGGTCCATATGACCACTGATAGCTGGTCTGCAAAGCATGGTCAGGGCAGGTATATCATCTACACTGCGCATTGGGTAAACCTGCTGACGGCTGCCAAGCATGGAATGCGTGGTTCTGCAGAGGATGAGTTGGTGACACTGCCACGACTTGCAGGCAGGCCTGCTGCCACCTCCTCTACTCCTCCTACTCCATCCTCTTCCATAACCTCCTCGGCTGAGTCCTCTTCTGCTGCTGCATCTTGCTCCACATCAACGGCACCCCCCCAGCTCCGCAGGTACTATTACACATCCCGGATACGGCAGTGTCACGCCGTCTTGGGGTTGACTTGCCTGAATTCAGAGAGTCACACCGGACCAGCACTCCTGTCCACCCTGAACGCACAGGTGGATCAGTGGCTGACTCCGCACCAACTGGAGATCGGCAAAGTGGTTTCTGACAACAGAAGTAATTTGTTGGCGGCATTGAAATTGGGCAAGTTGACACATGTGCCGTGCATGGCACATGTGTGTAATCTGATCGTACAAAGCTTTGTGCATAAGTACCCAGGCTTACAGGACTTCCTGAAGCAGGCCAGGAAGGTGTGTGGCCATTTGAGGCGTTCCTACATGGCCATGGTGCACTTTTCCAATATCCAGCGGCGAAACAACATGCCAGTGAGACGCTTGATTTGCGACAGACCGACACATTGGAATTCAACACTCTTAATGTTCGACCGCCTGCTTCAACAAGAAAAAGCCGTTAACGAGTATTTGTATGAACGGGGTGCTAGGACAGCATCTGCGGAGCTGGGAATTTTTTTGCCATGTTACTGGGCGCTCATGCGCAATGCCTGTAGGCTCATACGTCCTTTTGAGGAGGTGACAAACCTAGTAAGTCGCACCGAAGGCACCATCAGCGACATCATACCATTTGTTTTCTTCCTGGAGCGTGCCCTGCGAAGAGTGCTGGATCAGGCCGTAGATGAGCGTGAAGAGGAAGAGTTGTGGTCACCATCACCACCAGAAACAGCCTAATAAGCATTGCTTGCTGGACCAGTGGCAACGCTGGAAGAGGATTGTGAGGAAGAGGAGTCAGAGGAGGAATGTGGCTTTGAGGAGGAGGAAGAGGAGGAGGAAGACCAATCACAACAGGCATCCCAGGGTGCTCGTTGTCACCTATCTGGTACCCATGGTGTTGTACGTGGCTGGGGGGAAGAAGATACCTTCAGTGAGATCACTGAGGACGAGGAACGGGACATGAGTAGCTTGGCATCCAACCTTGTGCAAATGGAGTCTTTCATGCTGTCGTGCCTGTTGAGTGACCCTCGTATAAAAAAGCTGAAGGAGAACAACCTGTACTGGGTGTCCACGCTACTAGACCCCCGGTATAAGCATAAAGTCCCTGAAATGTTACCAAATTACCACAAGTCGGAAAGGATGCAGCAGTTCCAAAATAAATTAAAAAGTATGCTTTACACAGCGTATAAGGGTGATGTCACAGCACAACGGGAATCTAACAGGGGAAGAGGTGAAAGTAATCCTCCGACTCCCATGACCACGCCGGCAAGGACAGGATGCTTCACAGACATGTTGTTGATGGAGGACATGCGGAGCTTTTTAACTCCAATGCATTGCCACAGCCCTTCGGGGTCCACCCTCAGAGAATGACTCGACCGACAGGTAGCAGACTACCTTGCCTTAACTGCAGATCTCGACACTCTGAGGAGCGATGAACCCCTTGACTATTGGGTGTGTGGGCTTGACCTGTTGCCTGAGCTATCCCAATTTGCACTAGAACTTCTGACCTGCCCTGCTTCAAGTGTCCTGTCAGAAGGGACCTTCAGTGCAGCAGGAGGTATTGTCACTGAGAAGAGAAGTCGCCTAGGTCAAAAAAGTCTAGATTACCTCACCTTTATTAAGATGAATGAGGGATGGATCCCGAAGGGACTGACATTGGGCGATACATTTGAGTAAAAAAGGCCTGATGAGATAGGCTAAAAATGGTCCACACGCTGCTGTATTTTATCTTCGAATGCCGGATGACTTGCGTGACTTATCCGCCACCAACTAGGGTTCAAGCCGCAATGTTTTAGGGCACTTTCTGCCTGGGAAACAAACATCAATTTTTCTGGCCGCTGCTACAGCAGTGGCTGCAACAATACCTAATTTTTCAGGCATGTGTACATGCCAAAATTTTCTGTCCTCTGGTGCTGCACTGTGGCTTCAAAAAACAAACCCAAAAAAAGGCACTTAGGGATTAAACTGATAAGAATAGTAATACTTAACACACCACTCCTATCTGGTGGCACAGTAGATTGCACGCGCAGTGCCCCAAATTTGAAGTAGGAGGACCGACCAAGCATCTTTTTCCATCTCCCGGTTCCTAAAATCCATGCCATATACACGTCCCCTGATAGGGGACACCACAGGGATTAAACTGATAGGAATAGTACTACTTAACACACCTTATAATAACACAGAGAGAGGCAATGCAGAGAGAGGAGTCTGAAGAAGAGGAGTCAGAGGAGGAAGGTGGCTTTGAGGAGGTGGAAGACCAAACACAGCAGGCGTCCCAGGGGGCTTGTTGTCACCTTTCAGGGACCCTTGGTGTTGTGCGTGGCTGGGTGGAGGAAGAGACCTTCAATGACATCAGTGAGGACAAGGAACGGGACATGGCTAGCTTGGTATCCAACCTTGTGCAAATGGGGAGTTTCCGGTTGTGCAAATGGACTGTTTGCGGTTGTTTGCGGTGCGTTAAAGGGACAGACTAGGCCAAGATAAACTTTCAGGATTCAGATAGAGCATGTAATTTTAAACAATTTTCCAATTTACTTTTATCACCAATTTTGCTTTGTTCTCTTAGTTGAAAGCTTAACCTAGGAGGTTTATATGCTAATTTCTTAGACATTGAAGCCCACCTCTTTCAGATTGCATTTTAACATTTTTTCACCACTAGAGGGTGTTAGTTCACGTATTTCATATAGATAACACTGTGCTCGTGCACAAGAAGTTATCTGGGAGCAGGCACTGATTGGCTAGACTGCAAGTCTGTCAAAAGAACTGAAAAAAGGGGCAGTTTGCAGAGGCTTAGATACAAGATAATCACAGAGGTTAAAAGTATATTATTATAAATGTGTTAGTTATGCAAAACTGGGAAATGGGTAATAAAGGGATTATCTATCTTTTAAAACAATAAAAATTCTGGTGTAGACTGTCCCTTTAAACGGGGAGTTTGGTCTGTCACTGTGAAGTGGGCATAACCCTTACAATACCTGATGTTTTAAAGCACGTTATTCCAAACAATTTAGCAATGTTAGGTGATTTATGCCCTTTATGACTTAAAACCAGACTCTGCCTCAAATATGTAATTTTCCATGGGAGTTTTGCCATGGATCCCCCTCCGGCATGCCACAGTCCACGTGTTAGTCCCCTTGAAACAACTTTTCCATCACTATTGTGGCCAGAAAGAGTCCCTGTTGGTTTTAAAGTTTGCCTGCCTATTGAAGTCTATGGCGGTTCGCCCGGTTCGCCCGTTCGCGAACAGTTGCGGAAGTTCGAGCCCACCGTTAGCGAGCCAAAATTTTTAGGTTCGCGACATCACTATTTCTGGATAGTAGCAGAGAAAAGAATAAGCAATGTTGAAAAAGCCTCAGGTATTATTGAAGAAATAAATACAATATTGTACCCCTAGAGCGATGCCTAAAGATAGCCCTGCCTACCAGAACTCCTCACTGTACTTACATGACATTTCCCTGTCATAATGTTTTTTCCGGTATGGCTGACAAGGTGGCAGATGTGACAACACTCAATCACTTCTAGATGTCAAAATCTGCAATGCAGTCATGTCTGCAGACATTGCAGGTTTTGACATCTAGAAGGTGATTGGGTTTTGTCACTTGGCTCTGACACCTTGTCAACCATTATGAATGTGCAGCAGCCAGCATTTTACAGATTCTCTAAGGAGACCGTCACCGAGCTAATGTGTTTTTTTTTGTCTGACTGTGGAGTCTGTTACAGAGTGAGCCATGTCCTGGTAAGTAACCCTGTTTTGTGACTTACCCCAGATCTTCATTCTCTTTGCTGCCTGCTGGCTGGTCCTGCTCCTTCCCGCACTGTCTAGCTCGACCTGCACAGCACCTGGCTGGCTCCTCCCTCTTCTTTTCCAGTCTCTGGTGATGTGTTCCTTGTGCTGTGTAGGAATCTGACCAGCTGGCTGGAACTGGAGGAGGCTAGCATAGCAAATAGCAGCATTGGGTATATTGGGGTTCTTCCAACTGAGCACAGGGGTATTACTACTCAGTCTCAAAATAAAAAACACCGGCCCAAACACTCATTAAAACAATTTAAAAAAAAATATATCTATATCCATTCACAAACTTCACACAAGCGCCGGGGTTGGTGGGGGGGGAGCAAATAATATCTGGGGGGGGCATTGCCCCCCGGTATCGATGCCACTTTTTTAAAGGAATATGAAACCAAAAAAAAGATTTGGATAGAGTATGCAATTTTAAACAATTTACTCCTATTATAGGAAAACAGGGGTGTAAGCTTAGGAGCTGGCCCATTTTTGGAGCACTTAAAGGGAGATGAAACACAACCTTTTTCTTTCATGATTCAGTTAGAGAATAACATTTTAAACAACATTCCAATTTACTTTGATTATCGAATTTGCTTAATTTTCTTGATATCCTTTGTTGAGAAGCATATCTAAATAGGTTCAGTAGCTGCTGATTGGTGGCTGCACATAGATGCCTCATGTGATTGGCTCACCCATGTGCATTGCTATTTCTTCAACAAAGGATATCTAAAGAATAAAGCAAATTCGATAATCAAAGTAAATTGGAATGTTGTTTAAAATGTTATTCTCTAACTGAATCATGAAAGAAAAAGGTTGTGTTTCATCTCCCTTTAATGGCAGCAGTTTTGCAAGAAGAATGTTATCCATTATCAAGAGCACTAGATGGCAGCAACATTTCCTGCCATGTAGTGCCTACCTAGGTATCTCTTCAGCACAGAATATCATGGGAAGAAAGCAAATTTGGTAATAATAAATTGGAAACATTTTTTAAAATGATTTGCTTTGTCTGAAGAGATTTTTTGAGTTTCATATCACTTTAACAATGGCAAATGCTTTCTATTTCTCAGAAAAGATCTGAACAATTACAATTTTTTTTTTTTTTTTTTTTAAACTTTTATTGAAAAACCGAAGCATTACAGCATGTTAATCTATGTAAGACTCAGAGGGGGGTAGTTATCAAGCCGTCTACTTTTCTGGCTTCGCCGGCCCAATACGCCCGCCTAAGCTCGCCTCACATCGCCGCCGCGGACCTGAAAAAATACGCCTAAGTTATCAAATAAAGCTGTCAAAAAGCCGCGGGGCGATGAGCAGCGGACTGTGACAGTTATCACTCATCCGATCTTGCTGCCCTTCGGCTTTTTCCCAGCTTTATTGCTAGCCTGTCACTAAGCACTCACACTAAACTACACTGTTCTACCCCCTATACCGGCGCCCCCGGAGCCCCCCGCAACTAAAAAAGTTAGTAACCCCTAAACCGCCGCTACTAGACCCTGCCGCAACTATTATAAATGTATTAACCCCTAAACCGCCGCTCCCGGACACCGCTGCCACCTACAGTATACCTAGTAACCCCTATCCTGCCCCCCCTACACCGTCGCCCTCTATTATAAAATTATTAACCCCTATCCTGCTGATCCTGCACCTCTCCGCAACTAAATAAATAGTTTAACCCCTAAACCGCCGCTCCCTGAACCCGCCGCAACCTATATTAAACATATTAACCCCTATCCTGCCCCCCCTACACCGTCGCCACCTATAATAAATTTATTAACCCCTAATCTGCCCCCCACTACACCGCCGCCACTGTAATAAAATTATTAACCCCTAAACCTAAGTCTAACCCTAACCCTAACGCCCCCCTAACTTAAATATTAATTAAATAAATCTAAATAAATTAACTCTTATTAACTAAATGAATCTTATTTAAAACTAAATACTTACCTTTAAAATAAACCCTAATATAGCTACAATATAAATAATAATTATATTCTAGCTATCTTAGGATTTATTTTTATTTCACAGGTACCTTTCAATTTATTTTAACCAGGTACAATAGCTATTAAATAGTTATTAACTATTTAATAGCTTACCTAGCTAAAATAAAGAGAAATGTACCTGTTAAATAAATCCTAACCTAAGTTACAATTACACCTAACACTACACTATACTTTAATAAATTATTCCTATTTAAAAATAAATACTTACCTGTAAAATAAACCCTAAGATAGCTACAATATAATTAATAATTACATTGTAGCTATCTTAGGATTTATATTTATTTTACAGGTAACTTTGTATTTATTTTAGCTAGTTAGAATAGTTATTAAATAGTTATTAACTATTTAATAACTACCTAGCTAAAAGAAATACAAAATTACCTGTAAAATAAATCCTAACCTAAGTTACAATTAAACCTAATACTACACTATCATTAAATGTATTAAATAAACTACCTACAAATAACTACAATTAAATACAATTACATAAACTAACTAAAGTACAAAAAATAAAAAAAGCTAAGTTACAAAAAATAAAAAAATAAGTTACAAACATGTTAAAAATATTACAACAATTTTAAGCTACTTACACCTAATCTAAGCCCCCTAATAAAATAACAAACCCCCCCAAAATAAAAAAAATGCCCTACCCTATTCTAAATTAAATAAATTTCAAAGCTCTTTTACCTTACCAGCCCTTAAAAGGGCCATTTGTGGGGGCATGCCCCAAAGAAAACAGCTCTTTTGCCTGTAAAAGAAAAATACAACCCCCCCCCCAACATTAAAACCCACCACCCACATACCCCTAATCTAACCCAAACCCCCCTTACAAAAACATAACACTAATCCCCTGAAGATCATCCTACCTTTAGTTGTCTTCACTCAGCCGAGCCACCGATGGAACCGAAGTGGACATCCGGAGCGGAAGAAGTTAATCCTCCAAGCGGCGCTGAAGAAATCTTCCATCCGATGAAGTCATCATCCAGGCGGCGCTGAAGAAAAGTCTTCGATCCGGCCGATGTCATCTTCAAAGAGGCGCTGAAGAGGTCTTCTATCCAGGCGAAGTCATCTTCCAAGCTAGGTCTTGAATCTTCCTTCCGCCGACGCGGAACCACCTTCTTCACCGACGGACTACGACGAATGACGGCTCCTTTAAGGGACGTCATCCAAGATGGCGTCCCCTCAATTCCGATTGGCTGATAGGATTCTATCAGCCAATCGGAATTAAGGTAGGAAAAATCTGATTGGCTGATGGAATCAGCCAATCAGATTGAGCTCGCATTCTATTGGCTGTTCCGATCAGCCAATAGAATGCAAGCTCAATCTGATTGGCTGATTGGATCAGCCAATCGGATTGAACTTGAATCTGATTGGCTGATTCCATCAGCCAATCAGAATTTTCCTACCTTAATTCCGATTGGCTGATAGAATCCTATCAGCCAATCGGAATTGAGGGGACGCCATCTTGGATGACGTCCCTTAAAGGAGCCGTCATTCGTCGTAGTCCGTCGGTGAAGAAGGTGGTTCCGCGTCGGCGGAAGGAAGATTCAAGACCGGGCTTGGAAGATGACTTCGCCCGGATAGAAGATCTCTTCAGCGCCTCTTTGAAGATGACATCGGCCGGATCGAAGACTTTTCTTCAGCGCCGCCTGGATGATGACTTCATCGGATGGAAGATTTCTTCAGCGCCGCTTGGAGGATTATCTTCTTCCGCTCCGGATGTCCTCTTCAGTTCCATCGGTGGCTCGGCTGAGTGAAGACAACTAAAGGTAGGATGATCTTCAGGGATTAGTGTTATGTTTTTGTAAGGGGGGTTTGGGTTAGATTAGGGGTATGTGGGTGGTGGGTTTTAATGTTGGGGGGGGGGTTGTATTTTTCTTTTACAGGCAAAAGAGCTGTTTTCTTTGGGGCATGCCCCACAAATGGCCCTTTTAAGGGCTGGTAAGGTAAAAGAGCTTTGAAATTTATTTAATTTAGAATAGGGTAGGGCATTTTTTTATTTTGGGGGGGTTTGTTATTTTATTAGGGGGCTTAGATTAGGTGTAAGTAGCTTAACATTGTTGTAATATTTTTAACATGTTTGTAACTTATTTTTTTATTTTTTGTAACTTAGCTTTTTTTATTTTTTGTACTTTAGTTAGTTTATGTAATTGTATTTAATTGTAGTTATTTGTAGGTAGTTTATTTAATTTATTTAATGATAGTGTAGTATTAGGTTTAATTGTAACTTAAGTTAGGATTTATTTTACAGGTAATTTTGTATTTCTTTTAGCTAGGTAGTTATTAAATAGTTAATAACTATTTAATAACTATTCTAACTAGCTAAAATAAATACAAAGTTACCTGTAAAATAAATATAAATCCTAAGATAGCTACAATATAATTATTAATTACATTGTAGCTATCTTCGGGTTTATTTTACAGGTAAGTATTTATTTTTAAATAGGAATAATTTATTAAAGTATAGTGTAGTGTTAGGTGTAATTGTAACTTAAGTTAGGATTTATTTCACAGGTACATTTCTCTTTATTTTAGCTAGGTAAGCTATTAAATAGCTAATAACTATTTAATAGCTATTGTACCTAGTTAAAATAAATTGAAAGGTACCTGTAAAATAAATATAAATCCTAAGATAGCTAGAATATAATTATTATTTATATTGTAGCTATATTAGGGTTTATTTTAAAGGTAAGTATTTAGTTTTAAATAGGATTCATTTAGTTAATAAGAGTTAATTTATTTAGATTTATTTAATTAATATTTAAGTTAGGGGGGCGTTAGGGTTAGGGTTAGACTTAGGTTTAGGGGTTAATAATTTTATTACAGTGGCGGCGGCGTAGTGGGGGCAGGATAGGGGTTAATAAATTTATTATAGGTGGCGACGGTGTAGGGGGGGCAGATTAGGGGTTAATACATTTAATATAGGTTGCGGCGGGTTCAGGGAGCGGCAGTTTAGGGGTTAATACATTTATTATAGTTGCGGTGGGCTCTGGGAGCGGCGGTTTAGGGGTTAATATGTATAGAGTAGCTTGCGGTGGGCTCCGGGAGCGGCGGTTTAGGGGGTAATACATTTATTTAGTTGCGGCGGTGTAGGGGGGGACAGATTAGTGGTGTTTAGACTCGGGGTACATGTTAGGGTGTTAGGTGTAGACAGCTCCCATAGAAATCAATGGGATGTCTGTCAGCAGCGAACTTGTACTTTTGCTATGGTCAGACTCCCATTGATTCCTATGGGATCCGCCGCCTCCAGGGGTGGCGGATTGAAAACCAGGTACGCTGGGCCGTAAAAGTGCCGAGCGTACCTGCTAGTTTTTTGATAACTAGCAAAAGTAGTGAGAATGTGCCGCACTTGTGTGCGGAACATCTGGAGTGACGTAAGAATCGATCTGTGTCGGACTGAGTCCGGCGGATCGATGCTTACGTCACAAAATTCTACTTTTGCCGGTCTCGAGCCTTTGATAACTAAGGCGTATCAGCCTCGCCACAAATACGATGCGGAATTCCAGCGTATTTGAGGTTGACGGCTTGATAACTAGGCCCCAGAGACTACAATGGATTATCACAGTCCAAAAGATGCATAATAGTTCAAAAGGGTGGCCACATTCACAATAGTTCACACATGTGTGAGGGTCAATTTCGTGAAAAGGGGGGTTGTGCTGGTGGCCCGTGGAGAGATACATCGTGGAAAGGTCTCCTCTGCCTTGTCTCTGTTCATGTGTGCAAAGTCCCGAGAAAAGGCTGATATCAATAAATGCTGTAAAACTGAAGTCCTTTTTCTCCAGTGCAAATATACATAACATACTGCATTTAACTGTCTATACCATGCATGCAAATATCTACATCTACATCCCCTAAAGAGTCATAACCAGTTGTGCAAAGATGGGAATTGGGGGAAGGAAAGGGCGGGGGAGGGGGGGGGGGAATGCCCGGCCGGGGCGCTCTATTAAGTTACGGCGTGTCCGAAAAAACGGGGACCTCCGGTGGCTGGAGGGTTTTGGAAAGGCAGTCCCAGTAAAACTGGACATTGTGGAAAAAAGTTAAGTTGCCAGTCCGATAATAGGAGTACTCCTCCGCAGCTAAAAGTTCTGAAGTGAGGGAGATCCATTCCTGCATCTCAGGGATGCGTGCAGATCTCCAGTGTCGAGCAACCAGGGCCCTGGCGCTATTTAAACTGATTTGTATTAATTTCCATTTATATTTGCATATTTTTTCCGGTTTTAGATTTAAAAGGGCAAGGGAAGGTGATAAATTAAATGATGCCCCCAGTAGTTCCCTAAGGGCCATCTCTACTTTTCTCCAAAATGGGGATATAGAGGCACAATGCCACCAGATATGGGACATCGATCCAGCGGATCCACATCCTCTCCAGCAGGTCACCCCCGCGCCCGGATAGATTTGCCTTATTCTCTCTGGTGTGAGGTACCAGCGGAAAAGGACTTTGTGGTTAAGCTCCAGGGACCTGGGCAATGATGAAGACTTAGCTGTGTGGAGTAGGATATCCTGCCATTGTTCCTCAGAAAATTCTGTGTCTAATTCTCTCTGCCAGTGTAATCTACATGAAGGGAGTTTCGGTGTAAGTGCCGCGTCGAGCATCTTTTTGGACAATGACAGGGAACCGCGGGGCGTAACACCGGTCAGGCAAAGCCTTTCATATTGTGTTAGGTTTCTAAGTAAACTGTCCCTATGGGGTGATATATTTAGTAGGTGTGTGAGCTGTGCATATTTGAGCCAACCCAAGAAAGCTCCGCCCGCCGTTTCTGCGAGTTGTGTGTGGGTCTTTAATTTGTTGTTAGATACCAGGTTAACAAAAGGTGTTGTGTGTTCTCCTCCCGCCAGGTTAGGTTTCTCTGCCAATAAGCCCCCCACAAACTCTGCATTATATGATATTGGTGACATTGGAGAGATGGGGGATGAAATGCCTTTTATTTTAGAGCGGATCCTATCCCAAGTTCTAAATAAGTGGCCATAGAGCAGGGATTGCCCCACTACGGGGGGTCTAGCCGTGTTTTTAATCCAGCTAAGTGGGCCAATACTTGGTGTCTTTAAGAGGAAAGAGTCAATGGATGCCCAAGCCTTAGTGTTTGTTGTATTGTGCCATTCAATTACCCTCTGCATAACTACAGCCTGGTGGTATGCCAGTATTGACGGGACCCCAAGTCCTCCCTCTCCCAGTGGGGCTGTGATGAGTTTCCTGCTAATACGCGGTTTAATGTTTCCCCAAATGAAGGAGTTTAGCATTGTCTGTATTTGGCTTATGTAAGTATGGGGTAAGTGTATTGGTACAGTTTGTAATATATAGAGAATCTGCGGGAGGGCAGTCATCTTGACAGCCTGTTTCCGGCCACACCACGAGATTGGTTTATGTTGCCAATTGTCAAGTTCCTTTTTGATCTTGTGCATGAGAGGAATGTAGTTGTGCTTAAATAGTTTGTTGCATGTTGGCGTGAGCTGTATCCCTAAGTACTTAAGTTTGTCATGGTTAAGCTTATATGGGCAACAGAGGCGTAGGGCTTCATAAGATTGTTTTTTAAGTTAATGTTTAGGACTTCTGACTTCTGCGCATTAATAAGGAAATTTGTGTGTGCACTAAAACGATCAAATTCTTCTAGTAAGTAAGTAAGTGATGTGCTTGGGGATGTCAAGAGTACGAGGACATCATCCGCGTAAAGGGTTAGCTTATAGGTGTTAGGGCCCAATGTTATGCCTGTTATTCTAGGGTTGCGTCGGATATGAGAGGCCAGCACCTCCATGGATATGGCAAAGAGGAGCGGGGACAGGGGACAACCCTGCCTCGTGCCATTACCGATTCCAAAGCTATCAGATAGGACACCATTCGCCTTTATTTTCGCTGAAGGTTGGGTGTATAAACTAAGGATTCTACTGGTCATTAGGTCACCCAAGCCAAAGGCGGACAGGCACGAGCGCAGAAACTGCCAGTCCAGCCGGTCGAAAGCTTTCTCCGCGTCAGTGGATATTAATATAGAAGGGGTTTCCGACCGGCTGGCGTGCTCTATTAATTGGATTACCCTAATGGTGTTATCCCGCGCCTCCATCCCTGGGATAAACCCTGTCTGGTCTACATGGATTATTTGAGGGAGAATGGAATTCAGGCGGGTTGCTAAAATTTTTGCATAAATCTTAATATCAGAATTGAGCAAAGATATAGGCCTATAATTCTCTACTTTTTGGGGATCCCTATCCGCCTTTGGCAGAACTATAACATGAGCTTCTAAGTTACACTTGGGCCACGATTGTTTTGTGTCTATTGCTGTAAACATGGATGTTAGGTGCGGGGCCAAGAGCTGTCTATAATTTTTGTAGTATAAGTTTGTAAACCCGTCAGGGCCAGGGCTTTTGCATGGGGGAAGGGATTTTATTGCTAAGAGTACTTCTGAGGACGTGATGGGAGCTTCTAATTTCTGCGATTGTTCTACTGAGAGGGCCGGGAGGTCAGCCTCCGCTATGTATTGTTCTCGTGCCATGGGATTCGCTGCTAGTGGCGGTTGCGGCAGGTTATATAGTTTGCTATAATACGCTCTGAATTGTTCTACAATTTGGTGGCTGCCTAAGGCTTGGTGGCCGGCCGAGTCAGTTATGCTGTGTACATACGAGTTAAGCTTCTGCTCCCTAAGGGATCTTGCCAGGGAAGGCCCTATCTTATTGGAGTTGGCTAGATACATTTTCTTAAGGTATAGTGCTTTAGATTGGGCTTCTTTATATATTAGGCTATTTAGTTCGTTTCTGGCCCTTCTGAGCTCGTCTGTTATGGACCCATCCATCGGGGATACCCTGTGGCGTTGTTCTATCTCTCTGATCTTTTGTATCATACAGTTATAGGTTTCCCGGTACCGCTTATTTAGACCTGCCTTATGTTTGATCATTTCCCCCCTAATGACACATTTGTGGGCTTCCCATAGTGTGTGCAGGGAAATATCTGGGGTGCTATTGAGAGCGAAATATTCTTTTATCCTTTCTGCTATATGCTTAGAAAAAACTGGGTTTTTTAACAGGGATTCGTCTAATCTCCATGTATATGGGGTTAGGGGTTTATCGGACCAATTTAAGGTTGCCGACACTGCAGCGTGATCCGACCAACTAGTGGGCTCAATATCAGCGTCTTTCACTAAACTATAGGTGCTTTGATCTGTGAAGATGTAGTCAATGCGCGAATAGCGCTTGTGAGGGTTAGAGAAGAAAGTATAGTTTCGCTGGCTCGGGTGCTTAACCCTCCATATATCTATCAGGGCAAGTTTGTGAGTGAATGATCTGATGTCTTGGAGGGTTTTAATGGGGATGCTGCCTCGACCCTGGGAACAATCTACTTCCGGCTCCAGTGCCACATTACAGTCGCCAGCTATAATTAATGATCCTTTCTGAACCTGCAGTATCTTGTTTGTTATTTTTTTGAAAAATTGAGCCTGTTTCAGGTTTGGGGCATATACATTGACCAAAGTAATTGGTCGGTTATATAGGAGGCCAATGAAGATAAGCCATCTACCACCAGTGTTCGCCTCCAGAGTGGACAGCTGGAACGGCAACGACCTATGGATCAGGATTGCCACTCCCCCCCGTTTATCTGTTTGCGAAGCTAAATATGTAGTAGGGTAATCCTTATTTGTGAACCTGGGGGAATTGTCCCTCGAAAAGTGTGTCTCCTGCACAAAAACCAAATCCGCTCTAGCCTTTTTAAAGCAAGAGAGCGCGACAGACCGCTTTGTGGGGGAGTTCAGTCCCTTTGTGTTTTGAGAGACCAGTTTAATGCGGTGTTGTCCCGCGTGGAGGGTTCTCTGGTTTCCTAATGAAGCCATACTATTCTGCTATATGAGTGGAGCCTTAGGCATGATTGTGGTCTGATGGGTGTGGTGGCTGTGTTCCAGTGAAATGTG
This sequence comes from Bombina bombina, assembly GCF_027579735.1. Lineage (NCBI taxonomy): Eukaryota > Metazoa > Chordata > Amphibia > Anura > Bombinatoridae > Bombina > Bombina bombina. Next base: position 827,387,900 of record NC_069504.1, read on the forward strand.
GTAATTGAATGGGTTACCTGACAGTGAACCGTTGTGTGGGGTCTGTGGCTCCGGCCGGGCCAGGGATGAGGGATATGGGGTGGAGGGTCCAAAGGGGAAGGGTTGAAAAGAGTATATCTGCAATGGTAAGATGCACAATTAACAAAAACCATATAAACATAAACATAAACATATTTCAACTGTAAAACTTGAGCACTAACTAGAAGCATCCTATGCTTCTGATGACTAACTAAGGGATGAGGGGAATAAGTAACTGCTACACTTTATGGTAGCAGGTCGGCCATAGAATCTTAGTTTCTTGGGACTAATGTTCCAGTTACATTGTCTTAGATGTAGTAACATAGCCTTATGGCGTCATTTACATTTAACTGCATCAGTGCCCCTATTGCGTAAAACTAAGCCAAATATTTATTTCACTTTCTGGCATACTACACCCCCCCAATGGCAACAAAACACAGAACAACCTAACATTGTTTGAGCATACATTTTGTATAACAACCAAGCTTAAAGTATATAAGTAAAAACTATACTTTACATATTCCAGTAGTGTAAAGGGTAAGGTAAACGGTGAAAGACACGATAAAGAGGGAGAAAGCCTCGCCAAACTGCGGGCCTGATGCAGCAAAAAGCTACTGGCAGAAAAATTCCATGAGTTAAGTGGTCATCTCCTGGTTATCAGGGTTCTTTGCTGATGGTCTGTTTTTCCTCCTGTAGGGGACCTGAGTCCACTCCTGTCTACGTGAGTTTGATGTGCGCTGTTCTTTTGGGTTCTCCTGAAGGGCTGGAAGGCTGGGTTTCGGAATTTTAAGGAGCGAGCAAAAGTCCTCCAGGTCCTCCGCTGTCCTGTAAACCGCAGTGGTATTGTCCTTCAACACTCTTAAGCTAAAGGGGAAACCCCATCTATAAGGGATCCCGAGATCTCTTAGGTGTAGTGTAAGATACCTGGCCTCCCTTCTTTTACCCAGGGTCTATCAGCCAATCGGAATTAAGGTAGGAATATTCTGATTGGCTGATGGAATCAGCCAATCAGAATCAAGTTCAATCCGATTGGCTGATTCGATCAGCCAATCAGATTGAGCTTGCATTCTATTGGCTGTTCCGATCAGCCAATAGAATGTGAGCTCAATCTGATTGGCTGATTGGATCAGCCAATCGGATTGATCTTGATTCTGATTGGCTGATTCCATCAGCCAATCAGAATATTCCTACCTTAATTCCGATTGGCTGATAGAATCCTATCAGCCAATCGGAATTCGAGGGACGCCATCTTGGATGACGTCCCTTAAAGGAACCGTCATTCGGCTAGTAGGCGTCGGGAGAAGAGGATGTTCTGCGTCGGAGGTCTGCAAGATGGATCCGGAAGAAAGAAGATTGAAGATGCCGTTGATAGAAGACTTCATCCGGATCATGGACCTCTTCAGCTCCCGCTTGGATGAAGACTTCATCCGGATCATGGACCTCTTCAGCTCCCGCTTGGATGAAGACTTCATCCGGATAATGGACCTCTTCAGCTCCCGCTTGGATGAAGACTTCAGCCGGATCATGGACCTCTTCAGCCCCCCGCTTGGACTTGGATCAGGACATCGGAGGAGCTCTTCAGGACGGATCGGTGAACCTGGTAGGGTGAAGACAAGGTAGGAAGATCTTCAGGGGCTTAGTGTTAGGTTTATTTAAGGGGGGTTTGGGTTAGATTAGGGGTATGTGGGTGGTGGGTTGTAATGTTGGGGGGGGTATTGTATGGGTTTTTTTTACAGGCAAAAGAGCTGAATTTCTTGGGGCATGCCCCGCAAAGGGCCCTGTTCAGGGCTGGTAAGGTAAAAGAGCTTTGAAATGTAGTAATTTAGAATAGGGTAGGGCATTTTGTTATTTTGGGGGTCTTTGTTATTTTATTAGGGGGCTTAGAGTAGGTGTAATTAGTTTAAAATTGTTGTAATATTTTTCTTATGTTTGTAAATATTTTTTTATTTTTTGTAACTTAGTTCTTTTTTATTTTTTGTACTTTAGATAGTTTATTTCATTGTAGTTATTTGTAGGAATTGTATTTAATTTATTTATTGATAGTGTAGTGTTAGGTTTAATTGTAGGTAATTGTAGGCATTTTATTTAATTAATTTAATGATAGTATAGTGTTAGGTTTAATTGTAACTTAGGTTAGGATTTATTTTACAGGTAAATTTGTAATTATTTTAACTATTTTAGCTATTAAATAGTTCTTAACAATTAAATAGCTATTGTACCTGGTTAAAATAATTACAAAGTTGCCTGTAAAATAAATATTAATCCTAAAATAGCTACAATGTAATTATTCGTTATATTGTAGCTATATTAGGGTTTATTTTACAGGTAAGTATTTAGCTTTAAATAGGAATAATTTATTTAATAAGAGTTAATTAATTTCGTTAGATTAAAATTATATTTAATTTAGGGGGGTGTTAGTGTTAGGGTTAGACTTAGCTTTAGGGGTTAATACATTTATTAGAATAGCGGTGAGCTCCGGTTGGCAGATTAGGGGTTAATAATTGAAGTTAGGTGTTGGCGATGTTAGGGAGGGCAGATTAGGGGGTTAATACTATTTATTATAGGGTTAGTGAGGCGGATTAGGGGTTAATAACTTTATTATAGTAGCGGTGCGGTCCGCTCGGCAGATTAGGGGTTAATAAGTATAGGCAGGTGGAGGCGACGTTGTGGGGGGGCAGATGAGGGGTTAATAAATATAATATAGGGGTCGGCGGTGTTAGGGGCAGCAGATTAGGGGTACATAGCTATAATGTAGGTGGCGGCGCTTTGCGGTCGGCAGATTAGGGGTTAATTATTGTAGGTAGCTGGCGGCGACGTTGTGGGGGCAGATTAGGGGTTAATAAATATAATACAGGGGTCGGCGGTGTTAGGGGCAGCAGATTAGGGGTACATAAGTATAACATAGGTGGCGGTCGGCAGATTAGGGGTTAAAAAAATTTAATCGAGTGGCGGCGATGTGGGGGGACCTCAGTTTAGGGGTAAATAGGTAGTTTATGGGTGTTAGTGTACTTTAGAGTAGAGTAGTTAAGAGCTTTATGAACCGGCGTTAGCCCAGAAAGCTCTTAACTACTGACTTTTTTCCTGCGGCTGGAGTTTTGTCGTTAGATGTCTAACGCTCACTTCAGCCACGACTCTAAATACCGGAGTTAGAAAGATCCCATTGAAAAGATAGGATACGCAATTGACGTAAGGGGATCTGCGGTATGGAAAAGTCGCGGCTGAAAAGTGAGCGTTAGACCCTATTTTGAGTGACTCCAAATACCGGAGTTAGCCTAAAACCAGCGTTAGGCGCCTCTAACGCTGGTTTTCACGGCTAACGCCAAACTCCAAATCTAGGCCTTAGAGAATATAAACTGAGTTTAACAGCAACACATCTTCATTAGAGAATTCAGCAAAAATGACATATAACTATAGCACAACATGTGCAATTTAGCATTTTAACATGCATAAAATAATGTTTTTCTTTTAAAAAATTGAATACATTATAAATTATACATTTGCATATGGCTTCCTCTTAAAGATCCAAGCCTTGGTATTAATTTTATGGAAATATACAAGATTTTACATGGTTTTCTACTGTAGTACATTATGCATCCATTAACATGAATTACAAGTCACAGTGATTTGTTACACCTCATTTTAAATAAGCATGAAATATGCATATGGATTAATCCACGTGGAAGTGCATTGTAAAATACACGTGCACTTTTTATTTACTGTAGATGTTTTTCTATTATAGCCCTTTTAACTGCTCCATTGTGAACATCATTAACTAGGAAAAAGCTAGTTCTCTTTTGCATTTCAAACCTTTTAAAATATATTTAAATTGGTAGAAATCTCTCTGTAAAGTAATGATGTATGCTCTCTATAAAATTGAAAATGAAGGTTTTTTTAACAACTCTGTAACATGTATTGTTCTGTTCACTTATGCTTTTTAATGGTCGTCATCAGTTGGTACATATTGCTTTATTATCATGCATTTGCAGTGTAATAAACCAGCAAGAATAAAACCACGTAGACTGCAATGCAGTGTGTGTGTCTCATTTTTTATGCTGTGAACCATTTCCTTTCATGTTGTTCAACTTATAATTGATTATGCTGGACCAATGGAACAGATGGAAAAAAACAGCTCTGATCTGCAGACACCTGAGGCACAGATTTCCGGGGTCTTAATCTCACTAAAATCCAACCGTACAGGTTCCTATGTGTCTGCGCAAAGCTACAGCTTGTCTTTGAAGAAGTCATTTTAATCTTGTGCTCTCTGAAACAACCCGTGGCCTAAATAACAAAGTGTACAACTCAGTGTTAATCCAAAGAGGCTTTATAAAGAGCAAGGAAACATTACCTGACACGAAGGACAGAACCCTACTGTGCATACCCTATCAAACTTCAAAGAAAAAAAGTGTTTTTTGCCATGTCCATAAAGTAAAATGTACCATCCAACACTATATTTTTACTACAACATAAAATATCTACCCAGGGGCCTCGTAAACACAGCCGTTTTTATTCCATTGAAACCTGGACATTTTGTCTGTGACGAGCAACTGTAATAAAAAACAACATGATAGTTCATAATTTACTAAACTGAGGTAAATATGAGTTCAAAATACTCTCAGCTTGTCATATCGCTTTACTTTTTCTAACACCCTAATTCCTCATATGTGCCCAGTTTAGATAATAAAAGTATTTGCTGTCAGTGCTGTCCTTTTGTCTAATTCTTTTATGGTTGTCATATGTTTTGCAGAGGAAAACAAAAACACTGAAATAAAAATCACGTAACAAATAAAATATCTGACTAAAAAATTTTTTTTTTATTAATAAATTAGCACTTTTTTCAAAATACAGAATATACAATGATATGTTTTGTTTTTTGCTTTCTGTGAGGAATAAAGTTACACAACATTTAAGGTTTGCTGTTAAAAAGAGATATGAAATATTACTAAGAAGTATTTCATATCCTGAGGCAGTTTATCAAACAGTTTGAGTGGTTGATCGGTAGTAAAATACATTAAAGTCTAAACTTTCAATCATATCCTTTTGTTCATTCTCCCTCTTCTCTTTGTTTTTTTCTTGTTTCATGATCTTCTTTCTGCTTCTCTATTGTTCTCTTTCCTCTTTTTTAATCTTGACGGGGTAAATTTATTAAAATTCGAGTGGACATGAGTGCGGAATGAACTGTCTGCATTTAACATTGCACAAGAATTTCTAATGAAATGCTTGTGCAATGCCACTCCCTGATCGGCTGCTAGCAGGGGCTGTCAATCATCGTGATCGGATCGGGATGATTTCACTCCGCCACCTAAAAGGTGATGGACAAGTTAAGGAACAGCGGTCTTATGACTGCCGCTTCTTAAAGGGACACTCAGATTAAATTAAATTTTCATGATTCAGATACAGCATGTAGTTTTAAACAACTTTCCAATGTACTTCTATTAAAAAAAAATGTGCACAGTCTTTTATATTTACAATTTTTGAATCACCAGATCCTACTGAGCATGTGCAAGAATTCCCAGACTATATGTATATACATTTGTGATTGGCTGATTGCTATCACATGGTACAAGGGGAGTGGAAATATACATAACTTTGAAAGTTGTTATAAAAAAATCTACTACTCATTTGAAGTTCAGACTAAGTGCTATTGCATTGTCTTGTTATCTTGCATTTGTTGATTATTCAAATCTAATGTGTTGACTGGTCCTTTAACTTCTGTTTCAGGCGAGACTGAAACGATGGGCATTCCGAAACAGCATCCACTGCTTTATAAATGGAGTTCCATCTATCTTTCTTTCCTTTTCCTTTCACTTTCATCCAACTTTCCTATATTCATTTTTAATTTTTTTAGTGCTTCATTCTATTTTTTTTTTTCACTATTTCTTTTCTTGTATTTCTTTCTCTTTTCTTCTTTTCTCTTTTATTCTTGCTTTCACTCTTTCTATATCTATCATACAGTAGGCTAGTTTCAATAAAGCTATTTTTAATAGACACAAAATTATTTTATTAATTTGTTCTGTTAACAACATTATACTAAATTTAAGAAAGGCTTTTTTTGCAGGTGGGAAAGGTTTTAAAAGGCCTAGTTTACTCCATTGAGATGGGAAAGGCTTCAAAATGTCACATTTTTTTTTTAAAACTTTTATTTATATCCAACAATGCAGACATACATAAAAAAACATGATATTGTACCACGCAGGGTAGAAAAAGAAAACCGGTACATTATTGAAGATGCAAATTGAGATATTTGAGGTTTCAATAAAGCTATGTTCATATGGCAATCATGTAAAATTTCAGTCTTCATTATGATCCTGCTTAGTGTCCTAAATATCTACATTGCTGGGGATTTTCTTTTTTAAACATATTAGGTATTCCTACAACCTAAACTAACTCAATAAAAGTAAATTGTCAGGATAGGTTAAGTCCAGAGTTAGACCCAAATGTTAGAATGAGGTTTGTAAACACCCTAGCACAGTGAGTATATACCAGGAACTGACCCTGCGACAGCTATAGTAAAATACTCACTGAAATAACTGGAAGATGGTACAGCAGGGTCAGGAGGAGAAACTTCGTGTAGATAGGGTTAACCGAAAAGAGTAATCAAACAAGCAAAATCCAGCAACATGTAATCAGGCAGGTAGGGGTTAACCAGTAGAGTAATCAAGCAATCAATGTCCAGCAACGTGTAATCATGCAGTTTGGGGTTAACCAGTAGAATTGTCAAACAAGCAGTGTCCAGCAACGAGTAATCAGGCAGTTTGGGGTTAATCAGTAGAATTGTCAAACAAGCAGTGTCCAGCAACAAGTAATCAGGCAGTTTGGGGTTAACCAGTAGAATTGTCAAACAAGCAGTGTCCAGCAACGAGTAATCAGGCAGTTTGGGGTTAATCAGTAGAATTGTCAAACAAGCAGTGTCCAGCAACAAGTAATCAGGCAGTTTGGGGTTAATCAGATGGATTATCAAACAAGCAAAGTCCAGTTAACAGGTATCAGGCAGATAGGGTTTAAGCAAGATGAAGTTAAACAAGCCAAGAAGTTCAAAAAGTACTCACAAGCCGGTCAAGTAGAACAAACAGGCACCGAGGAGAGGAGACGCCGGAATAAGAAGACCTTCTGACGTCAGCAGAAGGGGCCGGTGCGACACAGGGTTGCCAGGCAACCAGGGAAGCGCTACCGCGCCGGCACAAGCAGAAGAAAGGAAGCGATCAGCAGCTGAGCAGCTGAGCAATCGTGACAGTGCCCCCTCCTCAAGGACCCCTCCGGGGGACACGAACAGGCTTTGAAGGATTCTGGGCATGGAACTGCTTGATCAAAGCAGAGGCACGGACATGAGAAGCAGGTTCCCAGGAACGTTCAGTGATGGGATATCCCTTCCAATGGACCAAATAATATAGACGGTTACCCGTAATCTGGAATCAAGAATTTGACTGATCTCAAATTCTGAAGTACCATCCACAAGGAACGGAGAGGGAACTTTACATTTGGTAGAAAACCGGTTGGTGACTGCTGGTTTAAGAAGAGATACATGAAAGACAGGGTGAATCTTCAAGTTGTCTGGTAAAGCCACCCTGTAGGCAGTAGAACATACCTTGGAAACAATCCTGAATGGTCCAATGTATTTAGGACCCAATTTAGCACAAGATTGTTTGAGTCGAATGAATCTGGTGGAAATCCAGACCTTGCCTCCAGTCCGAAATGAGGGTGCCTTACAACGTTTGCGATCAGCAAATCGTTTATACTTTTGAGAAGAGAGAAGAAGAATGTCCCGAATCTTCTTCCAGTGTTTACAAAGATTTCTCACTGTACGATCTGCTCCAGGAACTCCAGAACCTCCCGAAGACATAGGAAAAGTTCTAGGTACAAATCCATAGGCTGCCTTAAAAGGAGACGTCTGTAAGGAAGAATTGAAACGGGAATTGTAAGCAAGTTCAGCTAAGGGAAAGATTGATTTACCCGCTCCATTTGACCGTTGGACTGAGGGTGATGGGCAGTAGAAAGAGATACGGTAACTCCAAACTGTTTGCACAGAGATTTCCAAATTCTGGAGACAAATTGAACTCCTCGATCAGAAACTATGTCCAAAGGAAAACCATGTAATCTGGTGATATGGAGTATAAACAATTTCAGCGAGTTTCTGGGCCGATGGTTAATCAGGTAATGGAACAAAATGAGCAGCTTTGGAAAATCTGTCTACCACAACCCATATGGTCTTGTTTCCGGCAGAATTAGGAAGATCTGTAATAAAGTCCATGGAAACATGAGACCAGGGATAATACGGAACAGGCAGAGGTTGTAAGAGTCCAAGAGGTAAAGATGAAGACTGTTTATTAGAGGTACAGGAATGACAAGCTGCAACATAATCCTTGACATCTTTGCCCATGGAAGGCCACCAGACATGTTGTTTGAGTCTCCACAAAGTATTACGCACTTCTGGATGTCCAGACAGAACATTATCATGAGCCCAACGAAGAAGTTTGAGGCGGAATTCTGTAGGTACAAACAAGATCCCAGGAGGTATGTTAAAGGATGAAGGAACAGAGGTTTGAGCAGACTGTAATGCTTGGAAAGGAAAAGTAGATAACTGAGCTAGAACTTTATCAGGGCGGAGAATGGGTTCAGAATCCAAAACTGTAGAATCAGAGGCCAGAAATTGTCTAGATAAAGCGTCTGCTTTCGTATTCTTAGAACCAGGAATATAAGAGAGGACAAAATTAAATCTGGAAAAAAACAGAGCCCATCGGGCTTGACGTGAGTTGAGGCGTTTGGCAGTATGAAGATACAGAAGATTTTTATGATCCGTGAGAATAAGAAATGGTTGAATCGTGCCTTCAAGCAGATGTCTCCATTCTTCCAAAGCCATCTTAATAGCTAACAGTTCCTTGTTACCAACGTCATAATTCAGTTCAGAAGTATTGAACTTCTTGGAGAAAAATCCCACAGGAAGGATCTTGCTAGTAACAGGATTTCGCTGAGATAGAACAGCCCCAGCAGCGATCAGAGAAGCATCCACTTCAAGGATGAATTGGAGACTCGGAACAGGATGGCAAAGAATGGGAGCCGAGGTAAATGCAGACTTCAGAGATTCAAATGCCTGTAAGGCTTTATCAGACCAATGCTTGCAATCCTGACCCTTCTTAGTAAGAGCTGTAAGGGGTGCCGAGATATTAGCAAAGTCTTTTATGAATTTACGATAGTAATTGGCAAACCCCAGGAACCTTTGAAGAGATTTTAAGGAGATTGGTCTAGGCCAATCTATAATAGCCGACAGTTTGTCAGAATCCATCTTGAATCCAGACGGTGAAATAATGTAACCCAGGAAATGAATAGATTCTTGATGAAAAGAGCACTTTTCAAGCTTGGCAAAGAGAGAATTTTCACGTAATCTCTGGAGTACTAGTGTAACATGATGAACGTGATCCTGTAAAGTCCGGGAGTAAATCAAAATATCATCAAGATAGATAATAACAAATTGATTAAGATAGTCTCTGAATATTTCATTAACAAAATGTTGAAAAACTGCAGGGGCATTGCATAACCCAAAAGGCATAACTAAATATTCATAGTGCCCAATTCTAGTGTTGAAGGTAGTTTTCCACTCGTCCCCTTTACGAATTCTGACCAAATTATATGCCCCACGAAGATCCAATTTGGTAAAGATGGAAGCACCCTGGAGACGATCAAATAATTCGGGAATGAGAGGAAGTGGATAACAATTCTTGATTGTAATTTGATTAAGAGCACGATAGTCAATACAAGGACGAAGACCTCCATCTTTTCCACAAAGAAAAAACCTGCTCCTACTGGAGAAGAAGAAGGGCGGATAAAACCTCGGGCCAATTATCCTTGATATATTCCTCAAGTGAAACATTTTCTTGACGAGAAAGTAGATAAGTTTTTACCCTTAGGTAGAGGTGCTCCAGGTAATAGATCAATGGGACAATCAAAGGTCTGGTGTGGAGGTAATACTTCAGCATCCTTTTTAGAAAAGACATCACAAAAAGAATGATAATGTTCAGGCAAGGAATCAGGAATGTCCAAAACTGCCACAACTGTACTAGCAGTTTTGGAAGTATTCTGAAGACACTGTTTGAAACAAGAAGGTCCCCAAGCAACAAGTTCTCCTTTAGACCAGGAAAAAACTGGATCATGTAGTTGAAGCCAAGGGAGTCCCAAAATGAGAGGAAACTGTGGAGAAGAAATGATGTCAAACAAAATGGTTTCGGAATGAAGTACTCCTACAGGACATGAGAAGTGGTATCGTAGAATATTGAATGAAACCAAGACCTAAGGGTTGACCACTGACAGAGTTACCTTAATAACTTGGCTCTTCGAAAGCAAAGGAATACGAAAGGCATTGACAAAGTCCCGAATCCATAAACATTCCTGCAGCTCCAGAATCGATGAGTGCTTGAGCCCCGAAATTTGGTGTTGCCAAAGTGGACAGTGACTGGAACAAACAGCTTGGGATTGAGGGTAGAAAAGATCTTTGGCTTAACTCAGTCCCTCTTTCTGGAGTTAAGCCCTGGCTTTTACTGGAACGAGTTGGACAATCTTTTAACATATGCCCCTTAATACCACAGTAAAGACAAAGTCCCAGATTACGTCTTCTGAGACGTTCAGCTTCGGATAATTTGATTGCACCAACCTCCATGGGTTCACTAGACTCAGGAGATAGACGGTATTAGGAGTAGGAGGATTTGGTGAACGAGGCATAGGATGGAAAGCAGATCTGATAAAGGTTCTTCTGTTACGGTCACGTTCATGGAGACGCTCAGAGTAACGAGCATCTAGCTTGATACATAAGTGATAAGTTCTTCTAGAGAATCAGGAAGATCCCTATAAACCAGTTCGTCTTTCAACGATCACAAAGACCTTTACGAGACGCTGCACGCAGGGCCCCATGATTCCACATAGTTTCAGCAGCTAAAGTCCGGAATTCTATAGCGTATTGTGCTACAGAAAGAGATCCCTGTCTTAAAATCTAAAAGTCCTGCTTCTGCAGCCGCTGATCTACAGGTTTATCAAACACAGAAGAAAATATGGATACAAAAGTGTCAATATCATGAAGCAAAGGATCATCCTTTTCCAACAGTGGAGAAACCCAAGCCAAGGCTTTACCCTTCATAAGAGAAATCAAAAAGGTGATCTTGGAGGAAGAGGAAACAAACATCTGAGGATTATTCTGAAGTGAAGACGGCACTGATTAAGAAATCCACGACAGTCTTCAGGATTGTCATCATATTTATCCGGGTAGCGGAATTCTGGGAATAAACTGTTCTGCAGGTTGTGGCGGATTAATGCAGGGTTAGAACTGGCCACAGGAACAACAGGTGTTGCAGAGACTTGTGAAGGTGGAGAGAGATTATGCAAAAGAGCAGTAATTTGATCCAATTTAGAATCCAGGGATTGCAGGTGTGCAGAGTGGGTTCCAAGAAGCTGTCCCTGTAAGAGCCACAGCTCTGGATAACTCACCGGGGTCCATTATATGGCCTGTTTGTAATGTCAGGATAGGTTGAGTCCAGAGTTTAGACCCAAATGCTAGAATGAGGTTTGTAAACACCCTAGCACAGTGAGTATATACCAGGACCTGACCCTGCGACAGCTATAGTAAAATACTCAATGAAATAACTGGAAGATGGTACAGCAGGGTCAGGAGGAGAAACTTCGTGTAGATAGGGTTAACCGAAAAGAGTAATCAAACAAGCAAAATCCAGCAACATGTAATCAGGCAGGTAGGGGTTAACCAGTAGAGTAATCAAGCAAGCAATGTCCAGCAACGTGTAATCAGGCAGTTTGGGGTTAACCAGTAGAATTGTCAAACAAGCAGTGTCCAGCAACAAGTAATCAGGCAGTTTGGGGTTAACCAGTAGAATTGTCAAACAAGCAGTGTCCAGCAACGAGTAATCAGGCAGTTTGGGGTTAATCAGTAGAATTGTCAAACAAGCAGTGTCCAGCAACAAGTGATCAGGCAGTTTGGGGTTAATCAGAAGAATTATCAAACAAGCAAAGTCCAGTTAACAGATATCAGGCAGATAGGGTTTAAGCAAGATGAAGTTAAACAAGTCAAGAAGTTCAAAAAGTTCTCACAAGCCGGTCAAGTAGAACAAACAGGCACCGAGGATAGGAGACGCTGGAAATAGAAGACCTTCTGACGTCAGCAGAAAGGGGCCCGGTGTGACACAGGGTTGCCAGGCAACCCAGGGAAGCGCTACCGCGCGGCCACAAGCAGAAGAAGGAAGCGATCAGCAGCTGAGCAGCTGAAGCGATCGTGACATAAATGTTAACAATTGGGCATCAACTTCTATATATTATGCAAGTGGAGAAAGTTGAAAGCTATGGAGTCACAACAGCATTATAGCTGTGCTTTACTTGATAATCCTGGGTATATAAGTAGGCTATAATATTACTTAATATTGCCTAGGTGGAGACATAGGGCCTTGGGTCCTGTTAAAGATTCACAGGACATGTTATGTTGGGTATACTTTGCGGAGTAATAATACTACCAAACTAAAATCACATTTGTCCCCTAATGTGTGATATAAAATAAATACTAAGGTGAGGAAATATTTATGCATAATATCTAAGTAAGTGTGGTAAACACTCTCAGCGAATATAGACAAAACTTCTATTGGTTATGCAAGTAAATACATTCATACATACATACATACAGTTGGGAACTATGGAGTCACAATAACCTTGTAACTATGCACCACTCGATAATCTGGATATATAAGTGGGATATGAAGTGACCTAATATTGCCTAGGTGGAGACATAGGCCCTGGGTCCTGTTACAGATTCGCTGGACATCTTTATGTTAGTTATACGTCACTGAATAAACAGTAGTATAAACATTTATGTCTCCCTAATATATGGTACAAGAAAATTACTGGAGGTAAAGAAATCTTTATGCATCGTATCTGAATATGTGTGGTGAACTTATCAACGAATATATAGGCAAAGCTTCTATTGGTTATTCAAGTAGATACATTTTGTTGGGAGCAATGAAGTCACAATAGCCGTAGAGCTATGCTCCACTCGATATTCTGGATATGTAAGTGGGATATGAAATGGACTTAATATTGCCTAAGTAGGTACATATAGCCTTAGGTCCCGTTAAAGATTTTCTGGGACATTTTGTGTTGGGTATACCATGCAGAATAATAATAAAACAAACAATAGAGTCCACATTTGTCTCCTAGTGTATAATACAAGATAAATACTGAAGGTAGAGAAATATTTATGATCATATAGAATATGTGCAATGTCACTATCAAACAAATATAGACAGTCAAAAAACTTGAGGATTCTGGCTTAAGGATAAACAGTAGCTGACTAGGGATAGTCTACCTAGGAGACATAGAACTGGAGTTCCCAATAAAGATTTACTTTGTCACATGGTGTTCAGATCCCTTAGCTGTTCTTTGATATAAATGGTGGCCCTATATAAGAAATCTACAATTTGCAGCCATAATAGCATTACTGTGCATGAAACATGTGAATTCCAAAAAGTTAAAAAAAATAATAATAACATACATGCCCCATAAACTGAGTATGTTGCCCAGTACTAATAAGAAAAATAAAAATAAAATAACCCCCCCCCTAAAAAAAAAAAAAAAATTACTTAACTACGTAAAGAACAAGGAAATAAAGTCAACACGTTCTACAAATATGGACAGATTGTTAGATAACAGTATTAGTTGTGAAGCACTTTTTTTTTCAGTTCTACTGCTCAAGATACCTAATATGCAGAGTTTTCAGTGATAGTCTCTTCTGTATGGAGACAACTTTATGTATAAGGGCACCTGTAGCAGAATGTGGTCCGACTGTACTTAGCTCCTTCACTCTGTAAGATGCCATCTGCAAAATGGGGTTTCTCTCACAGCTTAGCCAACCCCCATGCGTTCATAGTAGTGTGAAGATATTAATATATGAAAAATTTGCAGGATCCGATGAGTAATGCCCTCTTTAGACTTGCTGCACAGTGGTTGTTGTGAATCGCTGAGGTTCTGTTATTTTAAGCGGGGTTAGTCCCTTGCCAAGATAAGAGTGTCTGTGTTATACTGCGCCAGAGTTGCGGCAGATCTTCTACAATCGGCAGGGTAGCCTTGTTCTGCGTGTATTTGGAATGAGTGAGTGACTGTGCCCATAACGGCTAGGGTAAGCACCAACTGCGGTTCAGAGTGTCAGTGAAACAGGGAGAACAGGGATTACAAGAAAATCCCTAGGACCCATATTTCATCTGGAATGTGAGCCGGTGGTGCTGGATTGTATACTCTTTTCTCATCTATAGAGTCAATCTTAATCGTTTGCAGGGGAACATACAATGGCGCTCCACGGGGAGCTGCAAGTTCTCTCATCGTCCGCTGATTTGATGTTTCACTTCACACTGGAGAGCTTCAATTGCTGCATGAGAGAATCAAGTGATGGGATCAAAATGCTCACCAGTTCAGTTACAAGAGCATCCATTTTGATCTTTAGTGGGTGTAAGGTATAGCTATCATGCAAAGCACCTTTCAGGTAAACAAGAGAAATAAGTCTCTAAGTTTTCAATATGCCTTCCGTGGTAGAAGAGATAGTTTTTCTTCTATCCGCTGCTGTTCCCAGACAGCCTGACTGTCAAGGGAGATGCGGATGGCTTGAGATGTAAGCTGCAAAAATGGTTATTTTTAAAGACCGTCAACAGAGTTTGCTTTCGCAGGGGCTTTTTACTTTACCTAGTGGCTATGGTAAGGGTAGATTCTCTGGCTGGGACGCCTCTCTGCTCTGCACTTGGATGTGGCGCGAGTCAAGATGGCGGGGCGTTGAAGCGCGGCGGCTTTCCTCTACTGGGCTCCTGGTCGCTGTATCCGATGTTTAGATCCTCACACTGCTGTTAAATGGTCGGCAGTGCTTGTCTACCCGACAATGCCGTAGAGTGTGGGGCTAGGCAGGATAGAAAGCCTTATAGACCTATATTGTAGCCCCAGGACACGGAGCTCAGAATCAATGCTGCTGCCTGGTATGTCCGCCTACCGGAAGTCCCTCAAAAATGTCACATTTTTATTATAGTTTGATTGATTCCTGTGCCATCTAATAAGTTTGTAAGCTTCTGTTTTGTTCGTTTTGAAAAATAAAAGCTGCTGGCTTTTAGCAATAGCACTAGATACTACTTTAACAATTTAAGTTTAATCTACTGTATTCTTTTCAAATACATTTTTGATCTACTGAAAGCCCATTATGACCTATAGTGTTTTTTGTTTGTTTATTTTTTTTATGTTTGATACTTAACTTATGATTACTCCCTTTTTTAAAGATAATGAAAGTCCAAAGTAAAATCCCATGGTTCAGACAAAGCATGCGATATTATGATCATTGTCCATTTACTTCTATTATGACATTTTGCTTGTTCTCTTAGATTTCAATGGTACATCCTTTTAAAAGCCTCTTGAGTGCTTGGATATCTTAGACCCTTTTCTGCAGCCAATTAGATTTTGAGTTGATTGTCCCCTTTAATGGAACATATTAGTGTAATCTTTCCAATCCTCTCTTTAACTTCATTTTATTATTTTTTAACTTTTCTCTCCTTTTAACAAATTTATCTCCCTTTTTTTCTACTCTTCTCTTTATCTTCTCACTTTTTAAAAACCTCCGTCCCCTCCCTTCTTCTCCTTACAATAATTTTTGGCAAATGTCTACATTAAGCATAAAATTAAGAAATATTACAAATAAATGTAACAAAAACAGATGCAGAATCAAGAGGAGATCCTACACTTGTGAAAAAAAAAGCTGATGACCACATTGAGCCAATACCACATTCCTATCAGGACACACTGTATGGTAAGACTATTAATTTATTACCTTTGACAAATGTCTGCAGAGTGCGACTGTCATAGTGAGGACAAGAATTTCATTTAGCCAGACCTTAAATTGCTTACTGTGACTGATGCCTTGTAGCCCTATATAGTAGATTGTTTGTTCTTGGTTGAAGTGTAGAGCCTGATAGGCTTGCAGCATCATAAGGGTTAAAGCTGGCAGGGAGAGAGAAGATGGAGGGGAATGTACTGAGTTGCAACAACGTTCCAGGGACAGGGAGTGGCTTACCTTTCTTAAGCTTGGTGTCTGCAGTTCCTGTTCCTCTCTGATCCTGGACAAGAAGCTGTCAAGTTGCCCTCCCTCCCACCCTGTTTGATGGAGGTGTGAGAAAGGTAGGGTGCTATGACTGAGATAGGGATAGGTGTTCTAGTCTACATAAGCCCATATCTGTAGTTTTTTGATATCTTAGGTCTTATCAGCACCCTAACTGCGGGAGGTAGCAGCCAGGGGCGTATTGAAATGGGGGTGGCCAGGCTGTATGAGGGGTGGGGTGATTACTTCAGTTAGCTGGAGTGCCCTCTCCCTCTGGGGGTAGGTAGGCCCGGAGAACTCAGAACACCCCCTAGTCGCATCTCCACCAGAGTTACTCTACTGTTGTCTAGATGGGCTGCCTGACCTCTTTAGTCCGGGGTTTGTCTTAGCTTCTCATTTGCCTCAATCTGTTTATAGTCTGTTCGGTTATTTATTTATTTATTTACTAACAGCTAGATTACAAGTTTGTGCGCTATAGGGAAATTAACGACGTCACAAAAGCGGCGGTATTTCACCTTCCTATAGCGCTACTATTACAGGTTTTAAAAACTGGCTTGCGTGGGAAAAATGATTGCATGAGCTCCTTACCCTCACCCAAATACAAGCAGTTTTTTGACGTGCTCGTGCACGATTTGCCTATAGACATCAATGGAGAGAGCTGGAAAAATAAAAGCCTAACCACCTGTGATCGCGGAATAAAAGCTCCGATAACGCAGCCCCCATTGATATCTATGGGGAAAAGAAAAACTTATGTTTAAACCTAACACCCTAAAATAAAAACCACATCTAAACACCCCCCCCTAATCTGCTGCCCCAACATTGCCGCAACCTACATAATGTTATTAACCCCTAATCTGCTGCCCCTAACATCGCCGCCACCTAAATAAAACTATTAACCCCTAATCTGCTGCCCCTAACATCGCAGCCACCTAAATAAATTATTAAGCCCTAATCTGCCACCCTTAAAATCGCCGTCACCTACATTACAGTTATTAACCCCTAATCTGCCGTCCCAATGTCGCTGCCACTATACTAAAGTTATTAACCCCTAACCTCTGGCATCAACTTCACTAACACTAAATAAAATGTTAATCCCCTAAAAACTAACATAACCCCTAACGTAACCCTAAGCATAATCCTAACCCTACGTAACCCTACGCCTAACTCTAGCCCTAACCCCCCCTAATTTAAATAAATTAAAATAAATCTAAATTAAACTTACAATTATTACCTAAATAATTCCTATTTAAACTATATACTTACGTGAAAAAAAAACCTAAGCTAGCTACAATATAACTAATAGATACATTGTAGCTCGCTTAGGTTTTATTTTTTTTCACAGGCAAGTTTTTTATTTATTTTAACTAGGTAAACTAGTTAGTAAATAGTTATTAAGTATTTACTAGCTACCTAGCTAAAATAAAAACAAATTTACCTGTAAAATAAAACCTAACCTACCTTCCACTAAAACCTAACATTACAATAAAATGAAATAAATGAATTAAGAAAATACAATTATCTAAATAACAAAAAAATAACACTAAATTACACAAAAACACGAAATTATCAAAAATGTAAACAAATAACTCCTAATCTAATAACCCTAATCAAAATAAAAAGCCCCCCCCAAAATATAAAAACCCCTAGCCTGCCACTAAACTGCAATAGTCCTTAAAAGGCCTTCTTGCGGGGCATTGCTCCAAGAAATCAGCTCTTTTACCTGTAATAAAAAATACAAAACAAGCCCCCAACAGTAAAATCCACCACCCACCCATCTAAATAAACCTTAGCTAACCATCTGCCTGAAAAAGGCATTTGGATGGGCATTGCCCTTAAAAAGGGCAGTTAGCTTTTTACATTGCCCAAAACCCTACTCTAAAAATAAAAACCCACCCAATAAACCCTTAAAAAAACCTAACACTATCCCCGACGATCCAACTTACAGTTTTCGAAGGACCGGACATCCATCCCTATCCAGGCGGCAGAAGTCTTCATTCAAGCAGACAGAGGTCCTCATCCAAGTCAGCAGAAAGTCCTTCATCCAAGCGGGCAGAATCTTCATCCAAGCGGGCAGAAGTCTTCCTCCAGATGGCATCTTCTTTCTTCTATCTTCATCCATCCGGTGCGGAGCAGGGTCCATCTTCAAGACATGCGGTGGAGCATCCTCTTCTTCGATGGACGCTGAAGAATGAAGTTTCCCTTTAATGGACGTCATCCAGATGGTTGTCCCTTACATTCCTTAGAATTCTATCAGCCCAATAGGAATTAAAGGTGAAAAAATCCTATTGGCTGTTGCAATCAGCTAATAGGATCGAAGCTTGCATACTATTGGCTATTCCAATCAGTCAATAGAATGTGAGCTCAATTCTTTTGGCCTTATTGGATCAGCCCAATAGGATGAAAAGCTCAATCCTATTGGCTGATAGCAAGCCAATAGGATTTTTTCCCCTTTAATTCCTATTGGCTGATAGAATTCTATCAGCCAATTGGAATGTAAGGGACGCAATATTGGATGACATCACTTAAAGGGAAAATTAATTCTTCAGCAACCATCGGAAGAAGAGCATGCTCCGCGGCGGATGTCTGAATATGGACCCACTCCGCACCGGATGGGATGAAGATAGAAGATGCCGTCTGGCTGAAGATTCTGTCCGCCTGGATGAGATGGACTGTCGGGTCTTCGAAATTGTAAGTAGATCATCGGGGGTTAGTGTTAGGTTTTTTAGGGTTTTTTGGGTAAGATTTTTTTTTAGCTTAGGGTTAGGGCAATGTAAAAGAGCCTAAATGCCCTTTTATGGGCAATGCCCATCCAAATGCTCTTTTCAGGGCAATGGTTAGCTTAGGGTTATTTAGATAGGTTTTTATTTGCTGGGATTGGTTGTGTGGGTGGTGGGTTTTACTGTTGGGGGTTGTTTGTATTTTTTTTTTTACAAGTAAAAGAGCTGATTTCTTTGGGGCAATGCCCCGCAAAGGCCCTTTTAAGGGCTATTGGCAGTTTAGTGTAGGCTAGGGTTTTTTTTTTTATTTTGGGGGGCCTTCTTTATTTTGATAGGGCTATTATATTAGGAGTAATTTGTTTTTATTTTGGTTAAGTTCTTTTTTATTTTGTGCCATTTAGTGTTTTTTTTTTTTTTTAATTTAGATGATTTGTATTTGATTAATTTTTTTTTTTATTTTATTGTAGTATTAGTTTTTAGTGTAAGGCAGGTTTAGGTTTTATTTTACAGGTAAGTTTGTATTTATTTTAACTAGGTTAGTTAGTAAATAGTTAATGACTATTTACTAACTAGTCTACCTAGTTAAAATAAATACAAACTTACTGTGAAATAAAAATAAAACCTAGATAGATACAATGTAACTATAGTTATTTTCGTAGCTAGCTTAGGTTTTATTTCACAGGTAAGTATGTATTTAGTTTTAAATAGGTTATTTAGGTAACAATTGTAAGTTTTATTTAGATTTATGTTAATTATATTTAAGCTAGGGGGTGGTGTTGTGTTAGGTTAGGGTTAGACTTATGCTTAGGGTTACGTTAGGTTAGGTTTAGGGGTTAATATATTTATGTTAGTGATGCGGGAGAGTGGCGGGTTTAGGTGTTAATCGGTTTATTATAGCGGCGGTGGTGGGCGGACGGCAGATTAGGGTTAATAATATTTAAATAGTGTTTGCGATGCGGGAGGGCGGCGGTTTTAGGGGTTAACTGAGTTTATTATAGTGGCAACGATATCGGGGAGTGACGGTTTATAGGGGTTAATAAATTATTAAGTGGCGATGTCCAGAGCAAAAGATTAGGGGATAATCATTTTATTTTAGTGTTTACGATGCGGGAGGGCCTCAGTTTAGGGGTTAATAGGTTGTTTATGGGTGTAAGTATATTTTTTTAACACTTTAGTTATGCGTTTTATGGTACAGCTTATGTAACGTAAAACTCATAATTACTGACTTTAGATGGCGGTACGGATCTTGTGGTTATAAAGTGTACCGCTCACTTTTTGGCCTCCCAGGCAAACTCTGTAAGTACAGCGGTATGAAAGTCCCCATTGAAAAAGGACTTTTTTAAAAGTGCGGTACTGACGTTGAGTGACGACCAAAAAGGTGTGCGGTAACACCTATACCTACAAGACTTGTAATAGCGGCGTTAGGGAAAAGCATCGTTATGAAACATAATGATGCTTTTTCACTCATAACTCAAAACTGGTAATCTAGTGTAAGTTAATATTCTAATAAAGAGGACCAGTGATGGTCAATTTTCCCAAAAATAAGTGTCTGTCGTCATTAAAGGCAGTGAGTTATTACTTAGAGTTATACAAGTTATGGGTTATTCTTTTCCCTCCTTCCTGGGAGCGACATGGTAAGCCTTTAACCCCTTATTATTCTTCTAGGTGACATGCAGTTATTCCATGCAAGCTTAAAAGACCTTTAAAAACGTTTTCTAAAGCAAATGTCGAACAGTTCCAAATATGTTTTGGCTATGGGAAGTATGAATTAGTTACATCACATTCTGAACATCAGATGCCCTAAAATAAGCTTAGGTAGTTTACAGACACCATAGCTATCCTGGAAGAAGACGAAGGAAAAACAGATCATCATCAAATAAAATCAAAGTGAGAGTCTGCCTTTAAATATTGAATGATGCTATTTGCAAACTTACTCAGGCCTAGATTTGGAGTTTGGCGGTAGATGGGCTGTTAACGCTCCCGCAGGATTTTTTCTGGCGCACCATAAATTTAACTCTGGTAACGAGAGTTCAAACAAATGCTGCGTTAGGCCTCCAAAAAGGAGCGTAGAGCATTTTTTAACCGCAAAATGCAACTCTCGATACCAGAGTTGCTTACGGACGCGGCCAGCCTCAAAAACGTGCTCGTGCACGATATCCCCCATAGGAAACAATGGGGCTGTTTGAGCTGAAAAAAACCTATACACCTGCAAAAAAAGCAGCGTTCAGCTCCTAACGCAGCCCCATTGTTTCCTATGGGGAAACACTTACTAGTCTGCACCTAACACTCTAAACATGTACCCCGAGTCTAAACACCCCTATCCTTACACTTATTAACACCTAATCTGCTGCTCCCGCTATCGCTGACCCCCTGCATATTTTTTTTTAACCCCTAATCTGACGCTCCGTAAACCGCCGCAACCTACGTTATCCCTATGTACCCCTAATCTGTGCCCCTAACACCGCCGACCCCTAGATTATATTTATTAACCCCTAATCTGCCCCCCCTCAACGTCGCCGACACCTGCCTACACCTTATTAAACCCCTAATCTGCCGAGCGGATCTGAGCGCTACTATAATAAAGTTATTAACCCCTAATCCGCCTCACTAACCCTATCATAAATAGTATTAACCCCCTAATCTGCCCTCCCTAACATCGCCGACACCTACCTTCAATTATTAACCCCTAATCTGACGACGGAGCTCATCGCTACTATAATAAATGGATTAACCCCTAACGCTAAGTCTAACCCTAACACTAACACCCCCCTAACTTAAATATAATTTAAATCTAACGAAATTAATTAACTCTTATTAAATAAATTATTCCAATTTAAAGCTAAATACTTACCTGTAAAATAAATCCTAATATAGCTACAATATAAATTTATAATAATCTTATCGCTATTTTAGGATTACTATTTATTTTACAGACAACTTTGTAATTATTTTAACCAGGTACATAGCTATTAAATAGTTAAGAACTATTTAATAGTTACCTAGTTAAAATAATAACAAAATTACCTGTAAAATAAGTCCTAACCTAAGTTATAATTAAACCTAACACTACCCTATCAATAAATTAATTAAATAAATTACCCCTACCAATTACCTACAATTAACCTAACACTACACTATCAATAAATTAATTAAATACAATTGCTACAAATAACTACAATTACATAAACTAAACTAAAGTACAAAAAATAAAAAAAGAACTAAGTTACAAAAATAAAAAATATTTACCAACATAAGAAAAATATTACAACAATTTTAAACTAATTACACCTACTCTAAGCCCCCTAATAAAATAACAAAGACCCCCAAAATAAAAAATTCCCTACCCTATTCTAAATTAATTAAATGTAAAAGCTCCTTTTACCTTACAGCCCTGAACAGGGCCCTCTTGCGGGGCAAGCCCCAAGGAAAT
Organism: Bombina bombina; assembly: GCF_027579735.1. NCBI lineage: Eukaryota > Metazoa > Chordata > Amphibia > Anura > Bombinatoridae > Bombina > Bombina bombina. The sequence goes on from NC_069504.1 coordinate 827,410,164, forward strand.
CAAGCTCTTTTGCCTGTAAAAAAAACATACAATACCCCCCTCCAACATATACAACCCCACCACCCACATACCCCTAATCTAACCCAAACCCCCCTTAAATAAACCTAACACTAAGCCCCTGAAGATCTTCCTACCTTGTCTTCACCATCCAGGTATCACCGATCCGTACTGGCATCCGGTGCTGAAGAGGTCCAGAAGAGGGTCCAAAGTCTTCCTCCTATCCGGCAAGAAGAGGACATCCGGACCGGCAAACATCTTCTCCAAGCGGCATCTTCGATCTTCTTCCATCCGGTGCGGAGGGGTCCTCTTGAAGACCTCCATCGCGGATCATCCTTCTTCTCCGACGGACTAGAGACGAATGACGGTTCCTTTAAATGACGTCATCCAAGATGGCGTCCCTCGAATTCCGATTGGCTGATAGGATTCTATCAGCCAATCGGAATAATTAAGGTAGGAATATTCTGATTGGCTGATGGAATCAGCCAATCAGAATCAAGTTCAATCCTATTGGCTGATCCAATCAGCCAATCAGATTGAGCTCGCATTCTATTGGCTGTTCCGATCAGCCAATAGAAGCCGGAGCTCAATCTGATTGGCTGATTGGATCAGCCACATAGGATTGAACTTGATTCTGATTGGCTGATTCCATCAGCCAATCAGAATATTCCTACCTTAATTTCCGATTGGCTGATAGAATCCTATCCAGCACAATCGGAATTTCCGAGGGATAGCCATCTTGGATGACGTCATTTAAAGGAACCGTCATTCGTCGTCTAGTCGTCGGAGAAGAAGGATGGATCCGCGATGGAGGTCTTCAAGATTGGACCCGCTCCGCACCGGATGGAAGAAGATCGAAGATGCCGCTTGGAGAAGATGTTTGCCGGTCCGGATGTCCTCTTCTTGCCGGATAGGAGGAAGACTTTGGACCCTCTTCTGGACCTCTTCCGCACCGGATGCCAGGACGGATCGGTGTGATACCTGGATGGTGAAGACAAGGTAGGAAGATCTTCAGGGGCTTAGTGTTAGGTTTAGTTTAAGGGGGGTTATGGGTTAGATTAGGGGTATGTGGGTGGTGGGTTGTAATGTTGGAGGGGGGTATTGTATGTTTTTTTTTACAGGCAAAAAGAGCTGATTTTCTTGGGGCATGCCCCGCAAAAGGGCCCTGTTCAGGGCTGGTAAGGTAAAAGAGCTTTTACATTTATTAATTTAGAATAGGGTAGGAATCTTTTTATTTTGGGGGTCTTTGTTATTTTATTAGGGGGCTTAGAGTAGGTGTAATTAGTTTAAAATTGTCTGTAATATTTTTTCTTATGTTGTAAATATTTTTTTATTTTTTGTAACTTAGTTCTTTTTTATTTTTTGTACTTTAGTTAGTTTATGTATTTGTAGTTATTTGTAGCAATTGTATTTAATTAATTTATTGATAGTGTAGTGTTAGGTTAATTGTAGGTAACTTGTAGGTAATTTATTTAATTAATTTATTGATAGGGTAGTGTTAGGTTTAATTTATAACTTAGGTTAGGACTTATTTTACAGGTAATTTTGTTATTATTTTAACCTAGGTAACTATTAAATAGTTCTTAACTATTTAATAGCCTATTGTACCTGGTAAAATAATTACCAAGTTGCCTGTAAAATAAATATAATCTAAAATAGCTACAATATGATTATAATTTATATTGTAGCTATATTAGGGTTTATTTACAGGTAAGTATTTAGCTTTAAATAGGAATAATTTATTTAATAAGAGTTAATTAATTTCGTAAGATTTAAATTATATCTTTAAGTTAGGGGGGGTGTTAGTGTTAGGGTTAGACTTAGCTTTAGGGGTTAATCCATTTATTATAGTAGCGATGAGCTACCGGTCGGCAGATTAGGTGGTTAATAATTGAAGGTTAGGTGTCTGGCGATGTTAGGGAGGGCAGAATTAGGGGTTAATACTATTTATGATAGGGTTAGTGAGGCGGATTAGGGGTTAATAACTTTATTATAGTAGCGCTCAGGTCCGCTCGGCAGATTAGGGGTTAATAAGTGTAGGCAGGTGTCGGCGACTGTTGTGGGGGGCAGATTAGGGGTTAATATAAAATAATATAGGGGTCGGCGGTGTTAGGGCAGCAGATTAGGGGTACATAAGTATAACGTAGGTGGCGGCGCTTTGCGGTCGGCAGATTAGGGGTTAATTATTGTAAGTAGCTGGCGGCGACGTTGTGGGGGGCAGGTTAGGGGTTAATAAATGTAATACAGGGCTCGGTGGGGTTAGGGGCAGCAGATTAGGGGTACATAAGTATAACGGTAGGTGGCGGTCGGCAGATTAGGGGTTACAAATTTTTAATCGAGTGGCGAGGCTGATGTGGGGGGACCTCGGTTTAGGTCGGTACATAGGTAGTTTATGGTTGTTAGTGTACTTTAGGGTACAGTAGTTAAGAGCTTTATGAACCGGCGTTAGCCCAGAAAGCTCTTAACTCCTGCTATTTTCCTGCGGCTGGAGTCTTTGTCGTTAGAGCTCTAACGCTCACTTCAGAAACGACTCTAAATACCGGCGTCTAGAAAGATCCCATTGAAAAGATAGGATACGCAATTGACGTAAGGGGATCTGCGGTATGGAAAAGTCGCGGCTGAAAAGTGAGCGTTATGAACCCCCCTTTAATCACTGACTCCCAAATACCGGCGGTAGCCTAAAAACCAGGTTAGGAGCCTCTAACGCTGTTTTCACGGCTAACGCCAAACTCCAAATCTAGGCATAATAAATACGTATAGAAAGAAAGAACATGGATGAAAAAATATAGGTATATAACAGCCCATACACAGAGTATCTATTGTATAGTATGTATATATTCTCCCTAATTAATATTTCTATTCAATACATTTGTTTACTAACCTTTTATATGGTTTAATGTATATATATATATATAATATATTATTATATATATATATATATATATATAGGATAAACATGCAGACGGTTTAACTCAGTGTCCATCAGATGCAGAGAAACAAATACAATTACTTAATAAATACTACAAAAATGAGAAAATGGTATGTTTGATTTCTTTGTTTTTTTTTGTTTGCTGGCGAGAGACGCTATTTTTGGATATAACCCAATATATATGGCTTTGCTTGGGTTGTATGAGCACAAGGTCCCTCTGAGTTCCAGAGGCAGCAGCTGTAAGGCAAAATGCTGTGGCAAATGTAATTTATTTTTAGAGAACTTGTATAACCGCAGAAAGGCTCTAAAACTCTCAGTGGAAAGGTAGTTGCCAGTTTGTTGATAAGTTTAAAAAAACGTCAATATTTGGATAGACAAGACAGGGAAAAGGCCAATTCTCTTAAAGAGATTTATAAGCTCAGACATGGGTATAAAGGCCAAGCAAGGATACCTTCAGAAGAGCTAAAAACGTATTCTTATAGTTCAATTACAAATGCTTAAAGGGACATTAAAACTGCAGTGCATAACTACAAAAGAATAGCAACTATTCACCTTTCATTGTGTTCCTGCAGTTCTTTATAAATCAGTTCTCCTGTTTTAATATATTAATGGTTGCCTGCTACTGTAGTTCTGCCTCTTTGTACCAGGGGCTGCAATCTTGAAGCTTGGGTATTCTAACAGCCTTTGACAGAAGCTGTGCACACACACAGATTAGTAATATTGTCACCTTTTTCTACAGCTGTTTAATTGTGTATAGAAGGACAGTAAACACCAATGGCTAGATTGCGAGTTGTGCGTTAGGCTTAAAAAGCAGCGTTTAAGAGGTCTCTAATGCTGTTTTTTTTACAACCGCTGTTTTTACGAGTCTTGGTGGTTTAGGGTCACCGCACACTTCTTTGGCCCTTACCACAAAAAGACTTACGTAAACTTTGTAAAGTCTTTTTTTCAATGAGGCTCTCATAGCACGGTATTACTAGTCTGTCAATGGAGGCCAAAAAGTGAGTGGTACACCCTACCCCGTTAAGAGTCCTAAACACATTTTAAAGTCAGTAGTTAAGAGCTTTTATGGTACAACCACCGTAACATAAAACTCATAACTAAAGTGCTAAAAAGTACACTAACACCCATAAACTACCTATTAACCCATAAACCTGAGGCCCCTCCCGCATCGCAAACGCTAAAATAAAATTTTTAGCCCCTAATCTGCCGCTCCGGACCACCCGCTGCCACTTACCATTATATTTATGAACCCCTAATCTGCTGCCCCCAACATCGCCGACACCTAATTATAATTCTATTAACCCCCTAACCTGCCGCCCCAAATGTACTCCTCTGCGGCACCAACCTAAACTTAATTTACCCCCTAATATGCCGCCCCCAACGTCGGCTGCCACTATAAAAACATATTAAAACCTAAACCCCGCACTTACCGCCTCAAAAACATTAGTTATTAACCCCTAATCTGCTGTCCCTAACATCGATGCCCACCTACCTACCACTTATTAACCCCCTAATCTGCCGTCCCTAACATCGCCGCCACCTACCTACACTTATTAACCCTAATCTGACCGCCCCCCCAACGTTGCCGACCACTATACTAAATAACTAAATAATTCCTATTTAAAACTATTATACTCTACCTATAAAATAAACCCTAACTAGCTACAATATAACTAATAGTTAAATTGTATCTAGCTTAGTGTTTATTTTTATCTTACAGGCAAGTTTGTATTCTATTTTAACTAGGCTAGAATAGTACTAAATAGTTATTAACTTATTAATAACTACCTAGCTAAAATAAATACAAAATTGACCTGTAAAATAAAACCTAAGCTAAGTTACAATAACACCTAACACTACACTTTCATTAAATAAATTAACTAAATTACAACAATTAAAATAAATTAAATTAATTAGCTAACAAGAACAAAAAAAAGCAAACGGCATCTTCAATCCTTCATCCATCCCGACGCGGAGCGGGTCCATCTTCAAGTTTTCTTTAGATTTATTGTAAATTATATTTAAATTAGGGGATGTTAGGGTTAGGGTTAGACTTAGGTTTAGGGGTTAATACATTTTATTTATAGTGGCGGCAACGTTGTGGGGCGGCAGATTAGGGGTTAATAAGGTAGGTAGGTGGTGGCGATGTTATAGGGACGGCAGACTTAGGGGTTAATTAGTATAATTAGGTGGTGGCGGTGTCCGGAGCAGCAGATTAGGGGTTAATAATATAATCGGAGGTGTTGGCGATGTAGGAGGAGGAAGAATAGGGGTTAATAAGTGTACGATTAGGGGATGTTTAGACTCGGGGTTCACTGATAGGGTGTTAGAGTGTAAATATAAAATGTTTTTCCCCATAGGAATCAATGGGGCTGCGTATAAGGAGTTTTACGCTGCTTTTTTGCAGGTGTCTAGACTTTTTTTCAGCCCGGCTCCTCCCCGTTGATTTCCTATGGCAAAATCGTGCATGAGCATGTACAACCAGCTCACCGCTGACTTAAGCAGCGCTGGTATTGGAGTTTGGTAATGAGCAAAATTTTGCTCAACACTCACTTCTTGCCTAATAACGCCCCCGGTTTATAAAAACTCGTTAATACCCAGCGCTGCAGGTAAGTGAGCGGTGAGACCAAAACTGCTCGTTAGCACCGCACAGCCTCTAACGCAAAACTCGTAATCTAGGTGCAACATTGTTATTGTTTAAAAAGATAGATAATTCCTTTACTACCCCATTCCCTAGCTTTGCACAACCAAACTGTTGACAGAGGGGCTGCAGTGCCAGGGGACCTTATGTGATGTAGGATATAATATGTTAATTAATACTGTATACTTCTATATCATTTTAAATTTAAATTTCAGCCTGTTTCTAAGTCACTAAAGAAAGCATCTTAAGCTTTTTTAATTAGTTTTTCATAACAGGGGATTGAAAGTTCATGTGAGCCATATTGATAAACATTGTGCTCATGCCTGATGGTTGTGGCAGACACTGCAGTAATTGGATAAAATGCAAGTCAATAGATAATAAATAAAAAGTCATGTGATTAGGGGGCTGTCAGAAAAGGCTTAGGGGCATATTTATCAAGCTCTATATGGAGCTTGATGCCCCATGTTTCTGGCGAGCCTTCAGGCTCATAGAAACACAAGTTATGAAGCAGCGGTCTAAAGACCACTGCTCCATAACCTGTCCGCCTGCTCTGAGGTGGTGGACAGACATCGTCGGAAAATCAACATGATCAAATACGATTGTGTTGATTGACACCTCCTGCTAGTGGCCGATGGCCGCAATCTGCAGGGGGGCGGCATTGCACCAGCAGTTCACAAGAATGTCCGCTCTCACACAATGATAATTTGGCCCCTTAGATACAAGGTAATCACAGAGGTAAAAAGTGTATTAATATAACCCTGTTGGCTATGCAAACTGGGAAATGGGTAATAAAGGGATTACCTATCCTTTTTAAACAATAAAATGGTTTGAGTTGACTGTCCCTTTAAAGGGACACTGAACCCAAAAATGTTTCTTTTGTGATTCAGACTAGAGCATGAATTTTAAGCAACTTTCATAATTTACTCCTATTATCAAATTTTCTTTATTCTCTTGGTTATCTTTATTTGAAATGCAAGAATCTAAGTTTAGATGTCGGCCCATTTTGGTGAACAACCTGGGTTGTCCTGCTGATTGGCGGAAAAAATCCATCCACCAATCAAAAAAGTGCTGTCCAGAGTTCTTAACCCAAAGAGCTTAGATGGTTTTTATTTCAAATAAAGATAGCAAGAGAACGAGAACGAAAAATGATAATAGGAGTAAATTAGAAAGTTGCTTAAAATTGCATGCTCTATCTGAATCACAAAAGAAAAAAATTGGGTTCAGTGTCCCTTTAAGGCAAGTGTGCATGATAAATTGTGTGAGCTTTACATTTTTTATTTTTTTCACCAGTTTTACACTTTACACAAAAATATATTTTAAAAAGCACTAGACAATAATATAGAGTGATGCTGCCCCACAGCAATAATGTAACCTGAAGAACATTAGACAAGCCGTATAAAAATAGTCCATATTACTGATCTCTGTGTGTGCACTGCTTCTGTCACAGGCTGTGAGATATACCTAAGTTCAAGATGGCAAGCCCCCAGTACAAAGAGGTTGAGCTTCAATATCTGGAACCCTCTAAGCTATTAAAAACTGGAGAACGGATTTAAAAAGAGCTGCAGGAACAGGTTGAAATGCAATAACATATTGCTAAGATTACAAATTGCGTGCTAACTGTTGCAATGCGAGCGTTAAGGGGTTTATCATGGGTGTTTTTGCGCATAGTACGTAGCGCACTAATTACAAGTTTAAAGCAAACTCATTCGCTTGAGCACCATTGAATTTAATGTGCATCAGTTTAGTCTAACCTTCAGAGCTCTGGTTAACTGTTACTCTCAAATAAAAAGTTGCACAAAATTCATCAAAAATACACAAAAATTAGCAGCTACACTCATAATAAACACCATCTAATAAAAAATTTTTTTTAAAAAATTGCATTCAAAAGTTATAAGGGCTTAAAGATATGAGCTCCACTCTCTCTGGAGGCTTATTTATTATGGTGCGGGCGGATTATGTCCGCTGCACATCGATAAATGCCGACAGCATACACTGTCAGCATTTATCAATGCACCAGCAATTCTTGTGAACTGCTTGTGCAATACCGCCCCCTGCAGATTCACAGCCAATCAGCCGCTGGCAGGGGGTGTCAATCAACCCGATCGTATTCGATCGGGCTGATTTCTATCCATCGCCTCAGAGTAGGCAGACAAGTTATGGAGCAGTGGTCTTTGGACTGCTGCTTCATAATTTCTGTTTCCGGCAAGCCTGAAGGCTCACCGGAATCACGGGGCATCAAGCTCCATACGGAGTTTGATAAATATGCCCCTTAATCTAGACCATAATCAGTAGTAACCATTCTAGGATAGTTGTACCAAGCAGTTTAATGTCCCTTTAAGGAGTGTTTTAGGAGCTATTGAAATCTTATCATATATGTCTCCCCAATCCAATTAGATTTAGAAATTTACTTTTACATTTCTTTCATAACTTTCATAATTTAAATCACTGACTTTAATGGCAGTGGTATCACATATCTCCATATTCAGCTGTAGTTAACTCCTAATGTTTCTGCATCCCAGAGTAATATTCATACATCTATGTCTCCTTTTAAAATGTTATTCTACACAGTATTTTTTTTTTGCAATAATTTATATGTGAAGCATTTTCTTTTTCCGTTGCCAAAACGTTACTGGGCTATGCTTGTGCCTTTTTTTTTGTCCTTCCAGGCTTAAACCAATAGGCCCTCTCAAGGATCATCTGTATTTGGGGATTTGGCTGAAGGTGATCAGTGAGCTGGACCACTGTTTTAGTTCCAGTCTGCCACAATAGCACCATTTGGGTGCGCCTCACTTGCGAGTATATTTTATCCTGTTGGTGGTGTGTGTACTGGTGCCCTGACGTTACTAGGCCATGTATGGCGCCTCTGTTCCTCTTTCTTTTTATATGTGAAGCATACCTCCTTATTCCATTTTGATTTCAACATTTGCAACAGATGTTGAAGATTATGTCAAATACTTTGTTTTGTTCTCCAGAGTGATATACTTATGGTATCATTGTTACATACAGCATTTATTTATATCAAGTGCTAGGGCTATATCATCAGTCAAATATGTTTGTCTTGCCATTAGGATGGGTCTCATAGCAATAAAAAAAAAATACTGATATCAAAAAGCACATATATGAGACTAAATAATTTTTGAAACCTAAAATCAACAGATTTGTTTACAGAAAGTAACAAAAATAGATGTTAGTGTTGACATCAAAGAGAGAGTTTATGGAACAAACCAAATTGATGGATGAAAGGAATATGTAGGTATGGAGAGTTTTAAGTATTAAGATTTATGTTAAACAATAGAAAACAACATGTTGAAATAGCATTAGATTCTAGGAAAAAAAGGAGAGTAGAGAAGAGATTATTTCTAAATGTAAAACAAGTCCTTGGTCTTACACTAGCATCTAAGAATGGGTGTCAGGAACAAAAATGGAATCCTGCTTCTTTGTGTATAAATATACAACTCAACTATGCATGGCAATTTCTTTTTGGTGTTTGATTCATACTATGGAAAATTTATGAAAAACAAGTAAATTGGTGAAAGAACAAGATTGAAAAGGCAGTGGATAACATTAAACCTAAATATATTTAGAGGTGTATAAATGTTAAGGGATGAATAATGTTTAGGGTAAAAATTAGAAAATATTTAAATAAAAGCTTGTAGTACTACAGTGCATAATGTTAAAGTTTATAAGAAACTGTTCATAATTGTATCTGTTTCAGCACCATGATCAGCTCACCGCTTTGATTGCTTGAATTCCAACAGTGTTCTCTCTGCCACTCTTTCTTATTTGATTACTTTAATGTCTTAGAATCACTTATGGGTCTATATTAAAAAGTAAAGTATGTTTAATACAAGTAAAGCAATAAGTGCAATGTTCTATGCTGTGTTTAAGCTACAAAGTTGTATGGGAGTTATACAAGGTCAGCCATTTAATTTTACACCACCACACAATTCTTTGCTATTATATTTATTAGGTTAGTTAACTCATGACTAAGGGCCTGATATTCAAAACCTCTCCTGCATGGAGAGAAATCACACAAAATCTTCAGGATTGTTTTAGACCTTGTATTGTAATGTAGAAGTCTCTGTTTCACATAAAGGACACTACATAGCAATATAAATATTTCTCAAGATACAATTTGTGTTTCTAAAAAGTTTTTAAGGGTCTCACCGTACCGATGAGACTTTTTAGAATATCGAAGTGGTGAGGTTTGGAATAACAAGTCCTTATCCACCATTAAAAAAAAACCAAATCTGTATGTTTGAGTACCTATTATACCACACAAATGCCTTTGACTTAAATGAACAAAATCCCCTTAAGAGGTTTTATTTTTGTTTATTTTTTCAAATAAATGCAATGCTTATTTGGAATTTTGAGATGGGCTAGATTACGAGTTGAGCATTATTTATTGGTCCCACTTACACTGTGCTCAACATTGGCATTTTGAACTTGTCGGGTACGACGCGTAATACAAGTTGAAAGTAAAAACTGTTCACTTGTGCACTAACCGAAGCGTGCAAAAAATATTGCAACCATCTTAGAGTATTCTCCCATAGACTTCGATGGAGAGCAAAAAGTGGAATAAAACCTAACACCCAACAAGTCACGCAAACCTGATCGCATTTTCTCAGGTATGCTAACCCGACATGAAATATTAATACTTCACATTCTAATGTTTTTAAAATAGAAAATATGTTCTATTTATTCTTAATACATATTTTAATATACATCTGTTTTCTTTTGTAAATAAATAAGATTTTTATAGTTATACGGATATATATAGGAATATCTATTTATAAATACTTAATAAATACGTAGAACACATACATATGTATTTATTTGTTTATATGTGTATATATGTCTGTAAATACATATATGCACATATAATTACATAAATACATATGTACACACATACATACATATATATTTAGATATGTGCATGTGTGTATCTCTATGTTAAAACCCTTGAGACCCCATATCTTTGAGCTCTTATACCTTTTTTATGTTATATATTTTAACAATCATTTTTATTAGAATTTTATTAGATTTGATGGTGTTACTATGAGTGTAACTGTACTTTTGAATGTAATTTTGAAGTATTTTTTGCAACTTTTTATTTGAACGAGAGGTCTGAGGTTGCAATATCCCAGTGTGCATTAAATTCACATAGACAGAAGTGCTATATGGCCTAGTATTTTCTGGAATGCAGTGATATAGAAACAAGCTGTCAAATTGCACTCACGTTTATAGTAGCACCCCTGTTAGATGGTGCAAACAAAACAGGCTAAAATCTCTCAGTCACCCAGCAGACTGGTCTCCCGTGGTTACCCGCAACAGGAAAGGAGGTCTTCTTTAACATTTCTTTACATACATCAGGTAAACAATGATTGACAAATATCACGATGTAAGATAAAACTTACATTTATTAAAGTGGTAAACAGTAAAAAAACAATGCGTTTCTCAGCTCTTAAAAAAGCTGTTTCATCAGGCTTCAATTACACTCATGCAGATGCGTTTACTTTGAACTTGTAATTTGCACGCTATTTTCTAACGCTTGCAAATAGCTGCAATAAACCCTTTGGCCTCTAGTTATCAAGCCGTCAACCGCAAATACGCTGGATATTCTCAGCGTATTTGTGGCGAGGCTGATTTGCATTAGTTATCAAGCCCTACTGCCCGGCAAAAGTAGAATCTAGTGATGTAAGCTTCGATCCGCCGGACTCAGTCCGACACAGATCGATGCTTATGTCACTACAGATGTTCTGAACGCAAGTTCGGCACAGTCTGACTACTTTTGGTGGTTATTAAACTACTACCAGGTACGCTCGCCACTTTTCCGGGCCAGCATACCTGGATTTCAATCAGCCGCCCCTGTAGGGGCCAATCAGATTGAAGTTCAATACGATTGGCTGATCCAATGAGCCAATCGGATTGAACTTCAATCTGATTGGCTGATTGCATCAGCCAATCAGATTTTTCCTACCTTAATTCCGATTGGCTGATAGAATCCTATCAGCCAATCGGAATTCGAGGGACGCCATCTTGGATGACGTCATTTAAAGGAACCGTCATTCATCGTTAGTCCGTCGGCCAGAAAGGATGCTCTGCGCCGGAGGTCTTGAAGATGGAGCCGCTCCTCGTGGATGGATGAAGATAGAAGATGCCGCTTGGATGAAGATGTCTGCCGGTCCGGATGTCCTCTTCTGCCCGGATATGATGAAGACTTCTGCCGGTCTGGATGTCCTCTTCTGCCCCATCGGATGAAGACTTCGGCCTGGCTGGGTGAAGACGACTCAAGGTAGGAAGATCTTCAGGGGGTTAGTGTTAGGTTTTTTTAAGGAGGGTTTGGGTGGGTTAGAGTAGGGGTATGTGGGTGGTGGGTTTTAATGTTGGGGGGGTTGTATTTTTTTTTAAAGGTAAAAACTTTGGGGCAATGCCCAGCAAAAAGCCATTTTAAGGGCTGGTAAAAGAGCTGATTACTTTGTAATGTAGAATAGGGTAGGGACTTTTATTATTTTTTTTTATTTTATTTTATTAGGGGGTTTAGATTAGGTGTAATTAGTTTAAAATTCTTGTCATTTTTTTATTTTCTGTAATTTAGTGTTTTGGTTTTTTTAATTGTAACATATTATTTTACAGGTAATTATGTACTTATTTTAGCTAGGTAGTTATTAAATAGTTAATAACTATTTAATAACTATTGTACCTAGTTAAAATAAATACAAAGTTACCTGTAAAATAAAAATAAATCCTAAAATAGCTACAATGTAATTATTAATTACATTGCAGCTATCTTAGGGTTTATTTTACAGGTAAGTATTTAGTTTTAAATAGGAATAATTTATTTAATTATAGTGTGTAGTGTTACGTGTAATTGTAACTTAGGTTAGTTTTTATTTTACAGGTAAATTTGTCTTTATTTTAACTAGGAAGCTATTAAATAGTTAATAACTTTTTAATAGCTATTGTATCTAGTTAAAATAAATACAAAGTTCCCTGTAAAATAAAAATAAACCCTAAGATAGCTACAATATAACTATTAGTTATATTGTAGCTAGCTTAGGGTTTATTTTATAGGTAAGTATTTAGTTTTAAATAGGATTAATTTAGTTAAGAAAAGTAATATTATTTAGATTTATTTAATTAATATTTAAGTTAGGGGGTGTTAGGGTTAGTGTTAGACTTAGGTTTAGGGGTTAATAATTTTATTATAGTGGCGGCGGTGTAGGGGGGGCAGGATAGGGGTTAATACATTTATTATAGGTGGCGGCGGTGTAGGGGGGCAGAATAGGGGTTAATACATTTATTATAGGTGGTGGCGGTGTAGGGGGGGCAGGATAGGGGTAATACATTTATTATAGGTGGCGGTGGTATAGGGAGGGCGGGATAGGGGTTAATAGGTATTATGTAGGTGGCGGCAGGGTCCGGGAGCAGCGGTTTAGGGGTTAAAATATTTATTATAGTTGCGGCAGTGTCCGGGATTGGCAGGATAGGGGTTAATAAGTTTATGTAGGTGGCGGCGGTATAGGGGCGTCAGATTAGGGGTTAATAGGTATAATGTAGGTGGCGGAGGGGTCCGGGAGCAGCGGTTAATGGGTTAATATATTTATTATAGTTGCGGCAGGGTCTAGGAGCCGCGGTTTAGGGGTTAATAACTTTATTTAGTTGCGGTGGGTCCGGGGGCGCCGGTTTAGGGGGTAGAACAGTATAGTATAATGTGAGTGCTTAGTGACAGGGGTATTAATAAAGCTGTAAAGAAGCCGAAGAGCAGCAAGATTGATGATTGATAACTATCACAGTCCGCTGCTCATCGCCCCGTACTTGGTGCACGGCTTTTTGACAGATTTATTGATAACTTTGGTGAGCGTATTCAGGTCCACGGCGGCGATGGTAGGCACGTTTAGGCGAGCGTATTGGGCCGGCGAATGCAGGTAAGTAGACGGCTTGATAACTAGAGGCCTATATCACTTGCGCGCAACATTTAGCGTGCCACTCATAATATGGCCCTATATTCGGTATTTTATTATGGATTACTGAGATTCTTAGCTCTCTATAAAGGTCTTTAGTCATTTTCCCTGTCTGCCAATCCCTGCTTTCTCTTTTTTTTGTATTACCTATATCAAACTGTATAATCTGCTATATCACAAATTGAATATTCTAAAATTCAAAAGTAGTTCAAATTTATAAATTAAAATTAACAAAATAAATCACAATACAGTTTTATATATATATATATATATATATATATATATATATATATGTATATATATATAGGCTGAAAGGAAGCGCACTCCAGAGGTCTTGAAAAACACAGGTCACTTTAATTGTGAACGTTTTCGAGTCTATCAGACTCATCCTCAGACAAACAGTGTACACTGCTTAGGTTGATGATATTCTAGAGATAAAGTATTAAATAAGCGGTGCTCTGTATTTTGCTATTGGAAAAATGCATTTTGAGCAATTTCTTAGTTACTAGTTAAGATGACTATTGCTGTCTCTGCACAATCTAACCTAGCTGAAAAAAAAACAACCTTTAAATAAACTTTTTTGCACAACACTTCAATGTTTAATCCCTTGCCTGCCAAAGATGGATCCAATGCTTTGCGTTATAGTACTGTCTATCAAGCAAAGAGTAAATACAGCTAAGAAGGGGCTAGTTAAGAAATATTGGGCTAGATTACAAGTGGCGCACTAACTGTTACACGCAAGCAAAAAGGGGATAGCAGTGGAGTTAAGAAATGTTAGTGTTGGTTGTATGCATCCCTGAATAGCACAGTCTTTAGGGAGCGCTTGAAGCTTACAAAACTAGGGGAGAGTCTCGTGGAGCGAGGCAGAGAGTTCCACAAGATGGGAGCCAGTCTGGAGACATCTTGTAAATGGTAATGTGGGGAGGTAACAAGAGAGCAGGAGAGTAGGAGATCATGGGCAGAGCGAAGGGGTTGGGAGGGAGTGTATCTGGAGAAAAGGTCTGAGATGTAGTGGGGAGCAGTGCAGTTGAGGGCTTTGTATATTAGAGTGGGAATTTTGTGTTTAAGCCTGGAGGCAAGAGGAAGCCAGTGAAGGGATCAACAGAGAGGTGCAGTAGATGAAGAGTGACGTGTAAGGAAAATTATGGATTGTAAATGATCTAGGCGACAGCTAGGCAGACCAGAGAGGGTGGAGTTGTAGTAATCAAGGAGGAAAAGGATGAGAGAATGGATTAGAATCTTAGTTGTGTCTTGTTAGAGGAAATGTCTAATTTTAGAGATGTTTTTAAGGTGGAAGTAGCCAAGGACTTAATGTGAGGAGTGAAAGATAGGTTTTTACAGGTACTTTTGTATTTATTTTAGCTAGATAGTTATTAAATAGTTATTATTAATTTAATAACTATTCTACCTAGTTAAAATAAATACAAACTTGCCTGTAAAATAAAAATAAACCCTAAGCTAGATACAATGTAACTATTAGTTATATTGTAGCTATCTTAGGGTTTATTTTATAGGTAAGTATTTAGTTTTAAATAGGAATAATTTAGTTAATTATAGTAATTTTATTTAGATGTATTTAAATTATATTTAAGTTAGGGGGTGTTAGGTTTAGGGTTAGACTTAGGTTTAGGGGTTAATACATTTAGTATAGTGGTGGCGACGTTGGGGGCTGCAGATTAGGGGTTAATAAATGTAGGTAGGTGGCGGCGATGTTAGGGACGGCAGATTAGGGGTTAATAATATTTAACTAATGTTTGCGAGGCGGGAGTGCAGCGGTTTAGGGGTTAATATGTTTATTATAGTTGTGACGATGTCCGAAGCGGCAGATTAGGGGTTAAAAAATGTATTATAGTGTTTGTGATGCGGGAGGGCCTTGGTTTAGGGGTTAATATGTAGCTTATGGGTGTTAGTGTACTTTTTAGCACTTTGGTTATGAGTTTTATGTTACGGCGTTGTACCATAAAACTCTTAAAGGGACATGAAACCCAAATTTTTTCTTTCATGATTTAGAAAGAGCATGCAATTTTAAACAACTTTCTAATTTACTTCTATTATCTAATTTGCTTTATTCTCTTGATATACTTTGCTGAAAAGCATATCTAGATAGGCTCCGTAGCTGCTGATTGCTGGTTGCTGGACATAGATGCCTCGTGTGATTGGCTTACCCAGGTGCATTGCTATTTCTTCAACAATGGATATCTAAAGAATGAATCAAATTAGATAATAGAAGTAAATTGGAATGTTGTTTAAAATTGTCATCTCTACTTGAATCATGAAATATTTTTTTGGGGTTTAGTGTCCCTTTAACTACTGACTTTTAAATGTGTTAGGACTCTTGACGGGGTAGGGTGTACCACTCACTTTTTGGCCTCCCAGGACAGACTCGTAATACCGGCGCTATGGAAGTCCCATTGAAAATAGACTTTACGAAGATTACGTAAGTTGGCTTGCAGTAAGGCCAAAAAAGTGTGCGGTAACCCTAAACCTTCAAGACTCGTAATAGCAGCGTTAGGACCTCTTAACGCTGCTTTTTACCCTAACGCACAACTCGTAATCTAGCCGTATGTGTTTAAATCAGCACATATAAGGCATAAAGACCATATGAAAAATTATAACAGACAAAAATAAATGTTGCAATTCAAAAACAGTCAATTAATATGCCAACAAAGACAAACTCTTGTTTGCTTAACTCATGTTACAGTACTTGAGTGATATATTCCTTAGTTCAGGATCGCAAGATAGAGGATAACAGGAAGATTAAGAGGCTCCTCAGAAGGCTTTTAAAAAAATATTTAATAAACTCCAGCAAAACTGCTATTACCATTCAACGTTGCTGCTATATGATAAAACTGGGTCGTTTATTCCCAATGAAAAGAAAATGTCTACAACGAAAAAAAAAACAAAGCACAACTCGGTTCAAGTTGAAACAATTTAATAAAAAAAAAAACCTGCTACTTATTGCACTTACAGGGATATAATAGAAAGCAAACACATCAGATACAGAAATGAGACCTGATACAGCCTATAGCTCCTCTTCCGCGCTGTTAACTGGACCATCAAACAGGAGTCTCCCAAAAACAGCACATTTTGGCGCTTATCGGAATTAAAGTATCCCTTTAAAGATGGCTCTCAAAACATTTGTTGGGCAGGTGCATCTATACATCTTGCAAAAAACACCTGCAGTATTAAAGGGGTATTTTACTTGCATAATATACAGTAATACAATTCATTACTGTTTAATGTCTTTGTATTACACCCACATGTATTTTAAACATTTGCTTTTGACACTTTTATTGTGAAGCGCAGTTCATTTTGCAATGTCTTACCTTTGTCTTTTTAACCAATTGCAGATTCAGCTATTCCTCATGGTCAACAAAGCAAAACAAACCAATATCATAAAGTCCACAACAGTCACCATCTGTATCTATCTGATTAAACTACTCTTGCAGACTGGCAGAAAAAGAAAATACATGTGTAGGTGACATTCCCACATTTTTAAACAAATTATGATTGATTATGACATGTCATCAACTCCATTGGTTCAGTTTTCCCCAGCCCACTCTAACCCTGATATAGTCAATGTTCTAAGTCAGCTTACCTGTGTACAAACTAATCAAAATGTTATCTATAGTCAGCCTGGTGATGCTACATATGCTAACCTCCTTATCAGTAGTCAGTTTATGTAACATTTTATCTGTTAGAGCAAATTCAGTTACATAATGACAATTTCAAAGCAATGGAAAAATAATCCTCAAGCTCAAACTTAAACAGAACAAAGAATTAAATGATTATCTAGGTATAGGTTCACAAAACATACAATATAAGCTAGCAGCATTCAGAAAGAATTTTAATGCCAAAAGATATATTTCTAATACACACTCAAAAGTTTCTATACATTTCATAGAAAACAATTTACCTGACAAGGCGACACAGATTCAATGCAACATTCCCAGATCACTGCCAATTCAAGGCAAGACTCCAAAGATGCACTCAATCATGGTTAAGCACCTATGGTATGGTCCTGCATGCATATCCTGTGTCACCTAGGGGCGGGGACAAGCATTGTGAGTCTATGTGAGAGAGAGCATTCTAGAGTCATGTGTTGTGTAGTAAAAGACAGTCCCAGGACATTAATGTGGATGCAAAATTCAACCGTTGATTGATTATTGTTTGTGAGTATTAGACCAAGTGTATGTAAGTTGTTGAGGCTGTGATGAGAGGGTTTTGGTCAGCATACATGCTATTTAGTCTGCAGAGGATGGCTGAATGTGGCTGAAGGTGGCAACTAAGGTTCTGATGAATCAAAAAAGTTGACGGCATGTGCACAAATAGTAAGGGTTTCTGTGCATAGCAGATGTTAGCATGCAGAGATCTGTGATGATTGTGTTGTGGAAAAGAAATGATAGGCCTCATGTATTAGATCACTTACCCAACAACCATCCATCAGAAAATTATCCATGTTCAAACATATAAAAGAGGACAGACTGATAAAGGATATATCAGTCATGAGTGCTTCCAGGGAAGGATGACTTGACACTCTGTATGGAACGCCACAAACAACTTTCACAATGAGAGAGTGAAATTGGTTGTGGTTCCTCTTTATAGCATCTTGGTCTGGGGGTGGCCTAAGTACCACATGGACACTTAGGCATTCCTCCCTGCAGGTAGCATCCCTTCTTGACTGATTACCAGGCCTCAGGAGTTGATGAAAAGGAAATAAATCTAGTACAGTGAACAGTCAGGAAACATGGCAGCACCTTGGAGAAGGTAGACTGCACCATTGTTTTGACAATGCCCTCCGTCCTCTGATAAGTGCCAGATGCAACAAAATGTATGCAACTTAACAGATGTGCCATCCTGGGTACTGCCCTATTAGCCTGAGAAATTAGGCACCATTTATTAAGCAGTGGATGCTGCTTTGGAGGTTCATCATATCAGACTCACCTGAAACGAAAGTTAAGATGCAGTGGTCATAAGACAGCTGCTCCTTAACCTCTCCCCCACCTTAAAGATGGTGTATTGAATTAATCACAATACAATCAGGATGATTGACAGCCCCTGCTAAAGGTTGATTGGCTGCCAATGAGCAGGGGCCAGCATTGCACAAGCATTTCTGTTGAAATGCTTGTGCAATGATAAATGCAGACATCTTATGCTGTCTGCCTGCAGCGATGTCCAGCGGACATGATTCACTATAGCGAATCATGAGCACTCAACATTACAGAAATCGACCCCATTGGCTTTAAGTCATTCTTGATGAGGTTGAGCAGATCAAGGAGACGTCCGCAGCCTGGGGCTATGTAGAGACGGATCGTGATTAGTACAGCTCTCCACCATACTAGAGGTAATTATAAGGCTACAGGTAAACTTTTTCACCTGTAGCAAAGAAACATTTACATTTGTTTAATAAAAAGAAATGTAAATGTTCTCCGATTACTCAGTATTCCTTTTGTTTTAATCTAAACGATTACCGAATCAGAAGAGTATTCGGAAAACAATTTTTTTGATGATGCACGTTTAATTGTGAATAAGATTGCTAAAAGCATTAATTGGAATTTTTCTTAGAATAATTCTTTATGTATTATTCATTTCTTCTAAGCAGGTAAATTTGGGAACCATGCTTCACTTCACTTAATATTCAGGCACATTATTATTAATATTTCTGTATTTCCTTTCTTTGCACTTTATCTTATTGTATTACTCAACAACACTTTAAACATAAAATGGCAATGTGATTTTGCAAGTTGCTATGTCTGAAGACTAGAGCTTGGATTTCAATTTTTTTTTTCTTGGCAAATAGTTTGAATAACTTCAAGCTGTTAAGACAGAGACAGTTAGTAGTTCTATAAACACATACAGAGATAATTGTAAGTAACATATTTCTAGCAAAGGAGAGTTCAGTAGTCTAAAAAAGGTAAAAATTCAAATCATACTGCATTTCTTTAGAAAGAAGTGAAAACACATTGCTTAAGGTATTGATGCTTATAAACAAATATCTATTTTTTATTTTTCTTTAAATGTCTTTAAAATCTAAGAAGTTGGTTTTAGCTTACTTTTAACTTAAAAACATCTTTGCCTGGTTACCTTGTATTACCAATACTTTTTGAATAATTATTTTTTTTATATATGTTTTTGTATTTTGACACTGGGCAGGTGTAGAGACAAACAGCATACATTAAGAGGAGGTTTTTGGCTTTTCAGCTGTCAGGTAGACTGTCAGTCATTCCCCTATCTGTCAATCACTTTCCTAAACCACCCACCTTGCCTTCATACCCTGCTCACTCACTAACTCAGGTGCTTAGTAATTTTGTTTGACACGCCTAGCACACTGAGCTGCTCTGGGAAGCTTGTTATCCAGAGTTCTTACTTCTCCTAAGTAACTGCGTATCCAAGTGGATTATTCTGAATATCTCCTGAGATCCACTACAACTTTCTATTGGAAGTCTTGTATATTATCTACCGGGATTATTTCAAAGCTTTCACCTGTTTGGAAACAGATTCTACTTGCTGCCTATTTTCTACATCTCTCAACTCCTGATTGCTAATGAGAGGTATCAACTTTACCTAAGTGCTGCTACTTGGATGGAACACAACCGAGAGGTACTTGACCTTTAAAGTTGTCAATTTCTGGCCCCTAAAATTACCCATCTACAATCCCCACTTAACCTAAATAAATAAGACGCGAACACATAACATTGGTATAAAATAAAACTTCTCAACCGAACATACATAATGTTCTTAAATAACATAAACATTAACAGATACTGAAAATTCCCCACAGCGGTGCTAGTTCCCAAACCAATAAGAAACATGGCCGTCATTCAAAAACTGGACTCAACTAAATACTCATTGGGTCCGTAAACATCCACTTTAATAGGGAACCCCTTGTCCCTATAATAAACCAGTTGCCCGCTCACCCCATGGAGAGGCAACTTATTCACAACCCCCAATTCACTTGGCCATATTCCTTATATTATTTGTCTGAGAACTAGCACCCCGCCTTGCTGCGACGAGCACAAAACAAGGAAAATATATACCACATTGGGGAAGGGGGAGGGAGCTGTTAACCAAACAAATTTTCTGTCAGTTGATGCCTGACTTTTCCCACTCTTTCCTTAAATAAGCAGGGGCTCATGCCAGCCCCTCCCTCTATCCCCATTGACCAATTAAAAGACGGGCCTATTCCTCCAAAGGTCAAGGCCTCTTCACGTTACTCCGCACTCCAAGGGGCTTCTTGACCTTTAAAGTCGTCAATTTCCGGCCCCTAAAATTACCCATCTACAATCCCCACTTAACCTAAATAAATAAGACTCAAACACATAACATTGGTATAAAATTGGCCGCAGCCATTTTATTAAATAACAATAATCTTTAGATATTAATAAATATTAATAAATATAACTTCTCAACCGAACATACATAATGTTCTTAAATAACATGAACATTAACAGATACTGAAAATTCCCCACAGCAGTGCTAGTTCCCAAACCAATAAGAAACATGGCCGTCATTCAAAAACTGGACTCAACTAAATACTCGTTGAGTCCGTAACCATCCACTTTAATAGGGAACCCCTTGTCCCTATAATAAACCAGTTGCCCGCTCACCCCATGGAGAGGCAACTTATTCACAACCCCCAATTCACTTGGCCATATTCCTTATATTATTTGTCTGATTACTAGCACCCCCGCCACAGACTGGTCTGACCAATCAGCCCAGTCCCGCCAAACCCAAGGTTTTTCCCAAAGCTTCTTTGAGATCAAACAAAAATAGCTGCAGGCCAAATTGTTTGAAATGAACCCCATCCTTTAAATAAAATTCCTCAGAACCCTCAACCTCAAAATCTGGGTGGAAATCCACCCCACCCCCTAGCCTCCTAACAAATGAACTAATTAATTTATTAACCTTTTTTCGACTCCTCTCAAGCCTCTCATAATCCCGGGCCGACCTCCACAAAAAACGAGGTGTCATTTGTAACCAAATAATTTTTAATTTAGGATGAAGATCGCTAATTTTACCCAAATCCCTCTTAATTCTTCTAACTAATTCTTTCTGAGAAATGAAAACCAAATCATTTCCCCTCAAATGCAAAACCAAAACCTCAGGGTGAGGAAAAACATTACAATAATCAGTGAACAATGGAAACAAGTGCTCCCAACACATACCCCTAATCCCAAACCACTTAACTTCCCATTGCCCAACTGGACACCCAAGCTGCAGGCCGCCCATTCTCTTACTGGCCTCAGCATTGGCCCAATAAATAAAAGAGTGCCCCATCACCCATAAGATCCTCACACCTGAAAATAAAAATAAAAGAAAAAACACTCAGAATGTCAATTGATAGGACCAAACACCCCAACCCCTCTTAAACTCTGAATTCAGGCCTCACATAAGATTTGTAATGATTAGATCCCCATCTCCCAATCTGCTTAACTTCATCCTCCCTCAACCCATGTATAGAAGCCTCCATTGCAGCCCCTATACGAAAGGAATGAGACCCAAACTCCAAAGGATTAAAACCTAACATCCCTACTGACCCTTTTAAAATAGCCCTGAACTGATATTGGGACAAGTAGGAACCATCTGAATGGATTAACAAAGGGCCTTGGAGAGGCCGTATGACCCCATAATGTGACAACACCTGACAAGGACAAACTACTGACCCACTAGGGAACAACACTATATTCTTCCCCTTCCCATAAACATCAGTTTTACTGCCCCTCAATAAAATTTCAACCCTTTGCACCCCCCATAGCACATCCTCCCTCTGTAGGCCTCCAGAAACCCTTTTACTTGGGCTCACTAACTCCGATATTCGAAAGGTCCAGAAAAAGGCCAAAACGAAGGCCGTACGAAATAAGGTTATTTCAAATGTTGAGGAACAAATATTGGGCAACACTCCCCAAATTTTTTCAAGTAACGCAAACGTAATGGGCCTCCTCTTATCTACATTCTTAACCTTCTTTTTTAGGCCCTTAAGTACCTGACGGACCCAAAAAACTTTTGTCACATCACACATACCCAATAATCTAAATCTAAAAGCTAAAGCAGCCAATCTTTTATCCATACTGGATGCTGACAAACCTAAAACCCCCCAATACCACAACCATTCCAACAAACAACCAGTAACATCATCAATTTCCTCCCTAATTTCAGCCTGTTTTAACCAATTTTCCCATTCCCTCCAAACTTTTACATAAGCAGACCAAGTACCTGGGGCCAAAGAACTCTTTACTAAATCAGCAAGTCCTCCTCCCCAAGCTTCCACAATTGATCCGGAAAAATCGTTCCCACTGCGTCCGCCTGAGGTGCCAGCTCCCAAAAACGGCTCCACTGTGAACGAGATAAAGCATCTGCTATCAGATTACACTTCCCAGGAATGTGTTTGGCCCTAACCAAAACATTCATACGCAGATATTTTAAAACTAACACCCTCAGTAAACGCAAAACTGGCAGGGATGAAGACGACAACGTGTTAACAGCAGAAACCACACCCATATTATCCGTGTGGAATAATATAGATTTGTTCCCCATATCCCCTTCCCATACAAACAAGGCTACCAATATAGGAAACAGCTCAAGAAACACCAAGTTCCTAATCAAATCCCGACCAACCCAGGCCTGTGGCCAAACAGCTGCACACCAATGTCCGTGAAAATATGCTCCAAAACCAATACCACCCGCCGCATCAGTCACTAGATCTAAATCGACATTGGATACACAAGCTTCCATGAACATTGAAGCTCCATTAAAATCCTTAAGTAACCCCAACCACACTCGCAAATCATCTTTATACCCTTTCTTTACCCTAACAAAATGATGCGGCTTAAGTACACCCGCTGTGGCCCAAGACATTCTCCTAGAAAATACTCTTCCAATGGGAATGATTTTACAGGCAAAATTCAATTTTCCCAAAAGTGATTGCATCTCACGCAGAGTCACCTTACGAACTCTAAGAAACCGCCGGATCATGCCCGACAAATCCACAATCTTTTCCCTCGGCAACCTACATTCCATTTTTGCCGAGTCAATTGTAACCCCCAAAAAATTGAGGGCGTGACTGGACCCTCAGATTTTTCCATTGCAATGGGAACCCCAAAATCAAACTCCACCGAATAAAAACAATCCCTCAACTTCAAACAAATATCCGATTCAGCAGGACCCACAAAAAGAAAGTCATCAAGATAATGTACTATAGATGAAAATCCCGACTTGACCTTCACTACCCACTCAAGGAAAGAACTGAAACCCTCAAACAAAGAGCAAGATATGGAACACCCCATAGGGAGACAAAGGTCCACATAATAAGCTCCCTCAAAACAACAACCTAATAAATAATGGGAAGAAGGATGGACCGGCAGCAATCGAAAAGCTGCTTCAATATCAACTTTTGCCAACCAGGCAAAATGGCCCGCCTCTTTATAGGATGCTGAAGACAATTCCTCTGGAATGCCATCATTCACTGACCCCCCTTTTGGGAAAGACAAGTGATGTATAAGTCTGAATTTCCCTGGATCCTTCTTAGGAACCACACCCAAAGGAGAAATGCGCAAATGAGGAATTGGTGGGACTCCAAAAGGACCCGCCATGCGCCCCAACGACACTTCCTTCTCCAGTTTCCCCTTAACCCCTTAACAGCTAGCTGACTTCAGATTACCTCTATAGTGGACTACACCCCCTGAGGATAAGATTTTAAAACCGTATTCAAACCATGCCACAATAACAGGGCCTTTTCATTACAACTCTTCTGCTTAGCGTAAAGTACGAGCCACCGCTCCATCCCACTTACTCTCACCGGCGTTGATCCCTTTGTCAGGCAATTCTGAAACTCTACCCGTTTTGTTCTTCCTGAAACACTTGGAGTACGGATGTGCTCCCCCACACCCTGAACACTCATGTCTGAATTTAAAAGTCGATCCCCATTTGCATCCTTTCTCATTGAAAGCGAAACAGAAACCCTTTTTAACTGCTGCCGACGACCAGCTCTGGAGCAACCCGCTGGCTCCCCCACGAAAAGGCTGCGAGGACCGCAATGGTGTCATTATCTTAAGCCACTCCCAGGGGCTTCTTTCTCTTATTTTCAGACCGCTTCGTGAATCTCTGTGACCGGAGTTAAGCCACACCTAATTCTGACGTCACCAGTAAGGTTTACTTGCGAATCCTCCAATTCACTCACAGCACTTCAGTTGGCTCTCTCTCAGAAGCTGGAAAGGTACTACATACAATATCACCATATATTTAACTTATTCAAAATTGACTGTATTTCAAGTCTCTAACGCAGAACTCAATTGTATCCTTCCTCCTGTCTATTAATGATAACGATAACTTGATGCATTGTTTCTACTATAGAGAGACTTGTGGTTTCTAATTCAAAGCAACTACTCACTTAAGGCATATAATGTTTGCTTTATGTAATAAGGTCTCATTCGCTTAGTGAAACAAACAATATATACTTGTATATCTCTGAATTTATTTCAAGTTGCAGAATCATTACATAATTACTAAGCCATAAAAATGGAGCCAACGGATCTTCCACAAATAGTGTATAACCTATCACAAAGGGTAGATCAATTAGGACAGGGTTTGAGAGATCTTCAAGTTGAAAATGTGACTTTGAGAACTGTGATCAGAGAATCTATTTCAGCCAAACCGAATATACTAGATATTACCCCTGAACCACAGGTATCATTGCCTGACATTTTTTTAGTGATAGAAAATCTTATTGACAGTTTAAAAACTCCTGTTTATTATTATTTAATTTGAAACCTAAGACTTATTGTACTGAGCGTACTAGGGTGTTAACTTTAATTTATTTTCTAAGAGGAGAGCCTCGAATTTGGGCAGACACCCACTACGAATCAGAAAACCCAATTCTCGGATCCTTGGATGATTTTTTTGAAAGAAATGGATGAATTATACCTTGACAGTAACTTGCAGTTAACTGCAAAGGCTACCATGAGGGGTTTAAAACAAGGTAACCGACCAGTGGAAGTATACATAACCAATTTCAAACAATGTGCATCAGATTCACAATGGAACTCGGTTGCTTTAAGGAATCAGTACAGGCTTGGTTTGTCTGAAGCACTAAAAGATGAACTAGCCAGAACTGAGTTACCTAACACCCTGGAGGCCATAATGAAACAGTACAAATTGACAGAAGGCTTAGAGAAAGGAAGTCTGAAACACTTGCCTCAAATTCTGTATATAAAAGATATTCCTACCCAAATTTAACACCTAATAAACCTATATCAGAACCCATGGAAATTGGGATGATTAGAGGACCTTTAACCCCTGATGAAAGGATGAGAAGGAGAAACAAATTGCTCTGCATGTACTGTGCTAACCCAGCACACTCAGTTAAACACTGTCCTATATTACTCAAGAATAAGAAGAGTAAGTGTTTATCTTTACATACTTCTTTAATATCTAATAGTAAGCCTACTTACTGTATTGTATCTTTATCCTTGCAGTGGGAACAAAACAGACTGAGTACTGAGGCCATCATCGACACCGGAGCCTATGGGAACTACATTGATAAATCACTTATAATAAAAAATAAAATACCTATGATCTTGAAGCAAAATCCAGTGTCTATCTGTTTTATTGATGGTTCCCCTATTACTTCTTGTCCTATCAAACACCAAACCATTCCTATTCATGTATCCACAACATCATCCCATTCAGAATTTCTTACCTTTGATATATTACCTTCTCCACTTTTTCCTGTTGTTTTAGGTATGAAATGGTTACATATTCATCAACCGACTATAAATTGGAACAACCTTCAACTATCCTTACAATCAGATTACTGTCAGACTACTGGTTACCCGCATCCAATGTTAATACATGTATCTGATGAAGAAAATCCAGTACCAAAAGAATACTGTGACTTTTCTGATGTTTTTAATAAAAAAGAGGCTGAAAATGTACCACTACATCAAATCTATGATTGCCCATTTGAGTTAAAACCTGGAGCCACCATTCTATATGTGCATTTATACCCTCTCAGCCAACCTGAACCATTTAAAGATGTATTTAGAAGAAAATTTAAAAAAGGGATTTATAAGACCTGTATCACCTGCTGGAGCTGGAATGTTTTTTGTCACAAATAAAGATTCAACTTTGATACCTATTATCGATTACTGTGAACTAAATAAAAGAACTGTTAAGAATAGGTACCCCCTACCATTGATACCTGAACTAATTGAACAGTTACATCAAGCAAAGATTTACGCCAAACTTGATCTCAGAGGACCTTACAATTTAGTCCGCATCAGAGAAGGTGACGAGTGGCTAACTGCTTTCAGGTTTATACGAATACCTAGTTATGCCTTTTGGGCTTTGTAACGCCCCCGCTACTTTCCAGCACTTTATTAACAATGTTTTATAGATCTTCTTGACACATGTGTGGTGGTATATCTGGATGATATACTGATATATTCTGAGATACTTGAAGAGCATATCAAACATGTGAGATGGGTGCTTTTCAAGATTGAGAAATCATCAACTCTATGCAAAACCTGAAAAATGTGTTTTCCATACTACTCAGATTTATTTCCTAGGATATACCATTAGTCCTGCAGGCATCCAAATGCAAGAGAATAAAGTTGATACAGTAAAAAATTGGCCTACTCCTACAAACATGAAGGATTTACGGCGTTTTCTAGGCTTCTCAAACTATTATCGAAAATTTATTAAAAAAAATTCAAAGATTGCTAAACCTTTAACCAGGCTTACTAGTGCAACAAATCCCTTTTCATGGAATTATGAAAGTACCAAAGCACTCGACTATTTGAAAGAAAGATTCACTACAGCACCTATACTACATTTCCCAGACCCCAAACTGCAATATATATTGGAAGTGGATTCTTTGGATTATGCTTTGGGAGCAATATTATCTCAACGCAAATCCCTCAAAGTTCCGCTTCATTCTGTATCTTATTTTTCTAAAGTGATGACACCTGCAGAGATGAACTATCCGATCGGAGAGAAGGAATTATTGGTAATCAGGAAGTCTTTGGAACATTGGAGAAATCTTCTGGAGGGCACTGAACTCCCCATCATCATATATACCGACCATAAGAATCTTGAATATCTCCAATCTAACAAAACTCTGTCAGCAAGACAGGTTCGATGGAGTCTCTATTTCGGAAGGTTTAATTATCACATCATATACAGACCAGGGTCAAAGAATAGGAAGGCGGATGCTCTCTCACAAAAAGAAGAAAAACCCAAACAATTAGAAACTACCAAAACAAATAGAAACTACCTTTGTAGGCTTACTCCCAGAATTAGCTAAACATCTACATTCATCCTTGAAAACTGATTTATGCAAACCTCCTCAACATATAGCAAAACCAGATGGTTTCCTATATCATGACACAAAACTCTATATTCCCCCAGAGTTAAATAAAGTTCTACTTAAAATTCATCATGATTCACCCTTGTCTGGACATCCCGGAATAAACAAAACTTTTGAACTTATCTCTAGGAAATTTTGGTGGCCAAAAATGAGAGATACTATCAAGGAATATGTGAACTCATGTACACTTTGTGTAACTTCCAAACCAGAGAAAAAACACCATATAGGTTACTCATGCCCATACAAGTACCATAGAGACCCTGGAACCATCTGTCTATGGATTTTATTGTGGAACTCCCTAACTCTCATGGTAAGAATACCATTCTTGTTGTCATCGACCTACTAACTAAAATGGCCCATTTCATTCCTTTTCGCAAGCTCCCTACATCAGCAGAAACAGCACAACTTTTCCTGGACAACATAGTAAAATATCATGGAATCCCTTCTAATTTTACTGCCGATAGAGGTAGTCAGTTCACCTCTCGATTCTGGAATTCTCTATTTATACATGCTCAAATCTCTCATAGATTCACAACCGCTTTTCATTTTCAAACTAATGGGCAAGCAGAAAGACTAAACCAATGGCTTGCACAATATCTCCGATGCTACTGCACCTATCAGCAAGTTGATTGGTTAAGATTCTTATCTATGGCTGAATATGCTTAAAATAACACCATCAATTCCTCCACCAGGCAAACTCCATTTTTTTGCTTATTTTGGATACCATACTGAATTATCACTCATTGCAACTGAGTCTACTGTATTATATCTACTGATTTTTAATTGTTAATTTGAATTGAATAATATAGTTATACAATCCTAAATTTTGCTGCTTTGGGTATGTGAAATGATGCTAGATTGGGGACAATAAAATGTTGGACTGAACTATTTAGGAAATGGTTTTAACTAAGAATCCTGCAGATAACAGAGAGAAAAGAGAGGCACCACCATAGAATAGTATCGTTTGGATAATTTCTGGATCACAGGAGTAAACCCTCCCCCCAAAGAAGAATCTACTCACAAGCGGAGCGGCACAAGACAAAGTGCCAGATACAACTAGTCTGGACTGTTGTGAGTCGCCCGACAGACACGCTGGAACGCCACACCGTCACTGCTTTCGTCACAGGGGCTCGTCCAGTCTGAATGCCGAATCCTCCAAATCAAGCACAGTGGTGTCTTGTTAGAAATGCCGGTGAGGATAGCAAACTCCAAAGTGTGACATTGTAAAAAATAGCGGTAGACTTGTACAACAAAATCACAGAGCAGGGTATATAAAAAAGAGACAATTTATTAAAAGAAGTCTAAAAACAAACAGCAACGAGTTTCTCAGCTTTATACAAGCCGTTTCATCAGGCTGTAATCATAAAACACTTCTGCTCACTAAATACCCTACACTGTCCAATCAAGGGGCAGTCTCAGTACACACCTCCCTCAGGTAGAACCAGGTGATTAAATAAACTCATCCAATGTCGGGCAATAAGATGCGTATAGGGAGTGGGACAGCCCCCAAACTGGAACAAATACAGAACAACATGTCAGTAAATACAAAATGACTAGTACATCTACAACCAAAATTTTATACGGTATTAAATAACAATAGAGCTATATAAATGCCCAGAGAGTGTTGCCCACACTTTTGAGATAATATTAGGATCAATGTATTGTTATGAATATTACCCTAATTATTATTTTTATTTTTATTTCTATTTCAGTAGTGTACCTGCAAATGGTATTATGTGTTTAGACACAATAAATATTATGGAACCTCTATATCATTCTGATAATGTAACTCATTATATATATAATAGTGGTTACCAACTTTGGAGGGGCAATGTGTGCAATTTAATAACACTCTGAACTATCATTTGCAAAGGATAATATATATATAACCTGAATCCTTTTAGTTCTGATTTGTCTATTAATTAAACTGAGACCAGATAAATAAGTAAACTTAGTTTATTAAAAGAATTATTAGAAATAATAAGCAATATTTGATAAAGCAAATCAAAAAGCATACATCATTACAATGATTTAATGATTATCAGGTTAAAACTAATGAAAACAATCACTAAATTATTTTACTTGCAGTAGCTTGCATGTATAATAGAGAAACAGAAACTTTTGTTATTTAAATTCTCAGCATAGCTGGCAAGAATCAGGTAAACTAATAATCCTGGAAGACCATAAGAAAATTATATTATTACCAGATTCCTGATTGACCCAATGTTATTGTCGACAGATAAGACCAGGTTAACAGGAATTACCAAACAAAATATTTGTGAGTATAAAGGGCAAACCAGAATTGATTAACTCACCTGATTCAGTAATACAATTTTCAATATAAATGTAAAGAGCATAAATCATATTAACAAAACGGTTTCATATAGGTTTATTTCATACTTATCAACATTGTGGGATCCTTCACTGGGGTTCAGTGTAAAAAGACCCTCTTAGGTTACCCCTGGACCCTGTCTTGCCATTATCCTGACTAGTCTGGTCAGCTTAGCCTCCCATCTCCTCTGGATAGGGTGTGGTCATCATGCATGCTCAGTGTGGCCCCTTGTGCCGTCTGCTTGTGTCCCCCTCCCCCCCTTTTGTGGGTGAGTGTGTATTTTATGGAAAGTGCTTAACTCCACCCCAACTGATAAGCTTAGGTTCACATAATTGATTGGCTAACACTAATTACAGATTAATTAACATTTTTGTTAATAAGCTAAGATTTAGCAGGTAGAATATTTTTCCTTCGGAAGATGGCACTCGTCACTAAGCTATAACCGACAAATATGTATTTTGTAAATATATTCTGAAAAACCAAGTCAGTATCTCTATTTGACCATTAACCAAGGTTGAACCCCACTAATGTTTATAGAAAAAGAGACTTACTGGAACCATGTATGACAAACATGGGGATATTTGTGAATATTTATACCAGTAATATAATTATAGGAATCATGCAGCTATGTTGGGGACCTTGAATATCATAGTAACAAAACATGGATTATTTTGAAAAAGTACAAAAACTTCACAGTAAGCAACTATATACTGACAAGCAGAACTAGCTAATAGCTACATATTAATACTGAAACATAATATATATGTGTATGTGTACCTGAATATATAAGTAAATACACATGATCAATTGTACCCCTATATTATATAGCACAGACATATGTGATTAATATGCAATATCAAAATGATGAATTATACTGGACAATTGTCCTGACAGTATATATTCTCCATATCCTTAAGTATCTTAAAAATGACATATAGGTACAGCGTATCTTTCAGATTCTCAATATAACGCATTAGTACATCAGTAAAATTCAACACTTTGGTCATATACATAGTGATTACAGAGAAAGAGTAGCGGAGCACCAGTCTGTATATTGTAAAACAAAAATACTTTATTTTCATTTGCAAAATGTAAAACAACAGGGTGCCATTCTCCTAATAGGAGTCAGCTCCTACAGCTGCTGACATGTTTCTGCGCAGGTAATACCCCGCCTTTAAAAAGGTGAACAATGACTCCTATAGGACAATGGAATACAACAAATATTTACATATTAATTGTTTCATTTCCATCAAATTCTTGTCTTAATATATCTGGACATAGAAACTTAATGTGTGCACACAACCACCCTAATCAGTATTGTTACCTTAAAGCTATACTCAAAACTGTAAGAAAAAATATTAACTATGTTGACCTTTATTAATTTCAGTATCACTTGCTGTACTAAAAGCTATTATTGGATGTGCCCTATTCAATTTATAATGGCTAACTTGTATACATCCTGCCTGTAGCAAGTGTAGGTGTTAATAGTGTCAGGGCACAGGTAAATACATATTAATATATATATATGTATGTCAATAGGACAGGGAAATATGTTTATGTATGAAACCATATTTGTATCAGATATCACTGGAATAAGGTTTAAATTCTGATGTCAGGATTTTACTCAGAAACCCTCACAAATTGAATATACATCTCCAGGCTGAACTATAGACAACAGGTCCCAAGAGACAAAAGGAAAACATTTGCTTCTTAATTAGGACAAACACTTACTCTGAAAGACCAGAAGTCTTGAAAAAGTCAGCAGAAGACGGACGAAAAGCGTAGACGTTAGCTGATCCAGTCGAATAATAGTATTTGGAAAGGAAAGTTTGAATTAACTCCTGCACCGAGTAAAGGAACAAATACCAAGTCCACACGCCGGAAATGGAAACGAGCAAGTATACAGCTGCAGCTGATTGAGACCGGAGGACCTGGGACTGTGTGAGATCTTAAGAGACGCTTGTAATTTTTTTAATCCTGTAAATGCAGTATATTCATATGCGCAAAGTGGAATTAAATACTTTTACCTTGAGTCGTGGTTGCGCTCTCTCTTCTTTTTGTTTTATAGTTCTTAATTAGGAAGTGCAAATTTCATAGCACTCTGTACCCCATGTGGGGAGCAAGAGACGAAGAGCCTGGGAGGATAACATAAAGAAAGCAAATGGCCCAAGAAGAAATTTTGAAA
The DNA here is from genome assembly GCF_027579735.1 of Bombina bombina. NCBI lineage: Eukaryota > Metazoa > Chordata > Amphibia > Anura > Bombinatoridae > Bombina > Bombina bombina. The sequence continues at coordinate 827,442,574 of NC_069504.1, forward strand.
CAACTATGTGATAGGCAAGTAGAATACACGTCTGCATTGCTAGCTAAAGAGAAGATATGTTGTATTGTGACTTTTACAACTATTCATGGATTAACCCCATGCTATGTGGGTGGGGCAGTAAAGGCCTTAGCCAACAAACAAATGCTATGGTGTGACTCTGAAACTACTGAACATACAGCAAATAATCTTTTTTTTTTCAATGCATGCCTCAGAATGTATTAAATATAGAAATTTGGGAAATTGTCTAATTCTCTATTATTACATGGGTATTTGCTAAGCTTGGGAGGTAATTGTTTTAGTCAGTCAAAAATGTTTAATAACCTCTGTATTGTTTATATTTTTCAGACATATAATTTCAGATCTGCATGAAGAAGGTTCATACATCCTGGGCTTATTAGAAACATAAAATATGATATATTCATATTAGAACACAATGCAGGCAGAACTATTGGAAATATAAAAATAAGCTGTTATTTGTATAGAAATGCCAGGATACTGATAAAATTATAATGCATTTAAGCTAATAATTAGCAGTATTAAATTGCCTTAATATAATAAAATGTTAATAATATAAAACATGATGTTTCATATCAAAACGATCAGGAAATTAATCTGATGCTGCTTCACCTATAATTAATATTGGGAGAGATTAATACAAGAAATTATGGCAGTTATTACATAGTTTAAAGAAATAATAATTTCACTGTCTAAAAATGCTGTATGTATTGCTGTGTTGTACTGTCTGCTGCCACCTGGTGTTATGTTGCGAGAACTACAGCCAGAAGGTTCTTTCTGGCTGTTAAAAATGAAATTTCCAAGGGCCAATCCGATTAGACTTCCCAGGTAACCAATGCGAAGGTCAGCTCCCGTAGTGCCACCCACATGATGTCATCAATGAATGAAAACATATATAAGTAAGCAAGAGAGAGATAGAGAAAAAAAAAAGGCTGTTTAACTTTGGATGATATATGATATCTGCTGCTGGGCATTTTGAAATCATTCTGAACAAGCTGATTACCTCTTTCTCATTGATTGCAAAAGTTACTTATCCGTCTTCTGAGATGAAACAAGAAATTTCTGGCAACTGAATTATCGATTTTGATCATTTTGGTAAAGTATAAAAAAAGGGCTGCTAATTACATGTGATATTTTAAAGTCACTGCAGTTTAAATTACAGTTAATAGATTTAAAGAGCAGGTTGTACTTTTAAACTGTGTGCCATTGTTTTAGATAGTTCTTAGCTGGCCTGTTTGTATGCAAAAACAATTTAAAATAAGTATTCATTGTTGCTGGGTCTGGCAGAGTCAGAGAAATAAATTGTATTTTAAATTGGTAGTCACAGCCTATATATTGTTTAAATCTATATCTGATTGGCTAAGTAACTCATCTGTGCAAGTTCTGATATTGTAAGTTAATATTGTATTAGGATAAACTGCAGTTAAATAGCAGAATATATATATTATCCTATTGATTATAAGCACTGTTGCTTGGATGTTAAAGGTTTTAGTATCATTGTAATATTTTAAATGCAGCTCTGAATGAAAGGTTGGTTTTAAAGATAAATTTTTCTGGCTTTGTAAGAAGGATAGCATATCTTAATAGTTGGTTTTAACGCATATAAATTTATTTCATATTCCTTTTATTACAAATATATTTCAATATGTTCATGGATATTAACTAAATAAAAGAATTCAGATATTTATATTAATTGTATGGTTTCTAGTAGATGCATATTGATTAAGGGTTTCTATTTTTAAGGATAATTAATATTTGTATTGTGTTATAACCCTGCCATAAGCTGATATATATTTTTTGGAGAGCACTACTAAGATTTTCATAAATATACTGACATAATATATGGAGGCACATTGCCTGAGATTTTTTAATATTCATCATATTTGATATAATATATTTGTAGTAAATAGAAATTATTATAAAAGAGAAAAAAAAAATAATATTTCAATATTAATATTTTGAAGATATAATTTTTGAAAGATTGAAATATTGATTTTCATATTTCGAGATTGATATTAATATCTTGAAATATTATTAAAGATTAATTTTTGAAAAATTCATAAAAATATAAATTTTTCATATTTAAAAATTAATAAAAAATATTAGTTTTTCATATTTTCAAAGTTAATCAAAAATATTAATTTTTCATATTTCAAAATATTAATTTTTCATATTTAAAAATTCATAATATTTTTTGAAATAGAAATTTATTTTCTCTCTTTTTATTGGCAAAAATTGTATTAGCGTTTTAATTTAACTGAATATTAAACCAATATAATAATGTCTGTAGCCAGAAGTGACTCATTTAATTCTATACATAGCGATGAAATTGGTCCCATAACAATACCCATTACTAAAGGTCAGGTCCTTAAGAAAGATATATTAAGTTACATTAAAGAAAAGTTAAATATTGCGGGTGAATTAAATGATTTAATGGATATGCTTGAAACTAGAGCTAAAAATATTACCGTTAATAATAATATGTGGAATGAAGAGAATTAATTCTTCCAAGATTTATTAATGATTAATCAATGCAAAACTCCCAAAAAGCGAGAGGAACTAATACTAAAATCTTGGCCCCTATTAATATGCATTATTGAGGAAATGTCGTTTTGTGTCATAGTGAAACGATTGCAAATACAGGAGCTAGAAAATAATATTCATTCCTCACGCAGACGCGAAGAGGATTTAAAAATAGCCAAAAATAAAATGGATGAATTTGCCCAAAACCTAACCGCCTTAGATAAGCATAATATAGACTTACTTGCACAGATACAAGATTTAAAAAAAACAGCTTGCACAAAGCCAGAGAGAATTAAGCGATTTAAAAAGGTCATATCGCCATAATGAAAACCCTTATATTAACAGTGAGAATAATGCAGATAATGCTAACTCCTTTAGCGAACGCGTCAGGGACGAGGTACAGAAATATATGGAACAGTATAGACAAATGACCCCTAATGGGTCAGAAATAGATTTCCCAAATAGGCAGTCACCTCATGATATAAATCCAGAGGACTGCTGTAACGCAGCTGGTGCGGGAAACTCTAACAGAGACTCCGAAAGTAAGTCTGATAAAGTATATGATTCCCATAAAATAATCACCTTCATACAACGTGCAGTACCTATATTCTCCAATAAGGGAACAACATCTGTAATTGATCATTTAGAGGCTTTTGAAAATGCGTTAGCTATAATGAATGTTACAAGTGAGAAATTGAAAATTTAATTTCTGCCTTGGGTATTTGACAGTAAACATCACAAATTCTTTGCTTAACTAAAGGATATGAATATTCATTCCTGGAATGGGGTAAAACGACAATGCAGAAAAGAATTCGGGCAATATCGCACTAAAACTGCCGCGAAAATAGCGGTATATGGTTTAAAGTGTCGTGCGAATCAGAGTCCAATCGATTTCCTTTCTGTATTGAAAAATGCGTACAGTATGGCTGAAGATAATCCCAGATTTGATGGCTCAGAATTTGTAAATTTATTTTTTGAAGCATTGCCTACCCCCATCAAAATTAACTTAGCTAGAGATTTTGATGAGGACTGCTCATTGGAATGGCTGATCAAAGAGAGTACAAAATTATACTCTATTCAGCAGTCCAGTGAGCAGGGGGTTAAAAAGGAGTCAAAACCCAAAATTGTAGCAGAAACTAGGGTGTCACCTAGCCCCCTCAATTTGGAGTCTAAAAAGAGGACCTATGCGGAGGTGGCCAGTCAAAACAGGCCATTTCAACAGAGGTTTAACTCTGCCCCCTCCCCTACACAGGTTGAGGCGCAGGGAGACTATAACCAAAGTGGGGGACATAATCAGGTGAATAATTACTCACAAAGAGAATACTCACCAAATAATTGGTATCCGCGCAAGGGTAATTACAATAGACGGCGAAGATATTCTCAGGGTAACCAGACACCCCAGGTATATAATGCTCCCCAAAGTACTAATGCTGAACAAGCTGAACCCCAGGGGCAAAGGAATAACTTTGTACCAGAAATCACTATTCTACAAATAGATGATCAGACTCCTTTTAGTGGTTCTGATGGTAATACTTTTAAAATTTCGCCTGGAAAGATAGCGAATATTTCCCTAGATGGCGATGTATTAACCATATCACTCCACAAAGGGGATCATAAAATCCCTAAGGGGGAGGCCATGCTCAATACCTCACAGGGATTGAGAGAGTTAAAGAGGATCTATTTATCCCTATACAAGTACATGACCTTGGCAAAACCAAGTATGCTAAAATAAAATTAAAACAGGAAGCTAGCTACATAAGCGAAGGTTTATTAGCACAGATAGCTGAACCTAAAGTGATTAAATATCTTTCTCCCCAAGACCACTGTGTCCACAACCTGGATAACAGGTCTGAAAGCTATAACATCACAGCTAAGTGCTCATTATCTATCTCTATTGGTAATGTCAGTGAAGCACCTGTTTTTAGTTTTGAATACTCCCCATAATCAAATATACATTGGCAATGATATCTTACATAGATATGCCATACAAATAGATTTGATTAACTCTTGCCTCTGGAGCAGGTTAAAGGGGGACCCTGAAGTTTTTCAGGATGAAAATGCAGCCCTGAAATCAAACCAGCAATTGCCATATGCTGTGAATATGCAGGTATCTAGCGATGTTATAATTCCTGTTGGGGCTGATAAATTTCTCTTACCCTTACAGGTAAAGAGAGGTCAGAAATTAAAAACTTCTGAAACGCTAATTTGCCTCTCCCATAGAATACAAAATCTGGGTGTCACAGTGACCTACACTCCTATGGTGAATATTGGAACTATTCCAATACATATTGTTGTGCATAACATGACCCCACAGGATATAACATTATCCAAGGGAACTACCATAGCATATGCACTGGAATCAAGTTATTACACTTTTGGATTCCAGAATAATGTATCTGGGCTAATACCTGAAGGATACTTAACTGAAGAACAATTAATAGAACAATCCTTTGCATCTATGCCAGAGGGTCTATTTAATATTCAGTCTATTTATCCCTTCAGCTCAGAGGAAGACATCTGTAAAATTGAAGAAGCCTCTCTAGTGTTTGATCAGCCAATCAAACAGCAAGATTACCCCAATTCCCAGAGTCATGGGGGCAATATAAACCATAATCAAGGGGATCTCACTTCTAGGTTGGAAGATGCCTATGAAATAGGACAGCCTGAAATCTTTCCAGGATTTCAGCAAATAGTCGAAGAGCAAATATCCTTAGCTAATGGCTGTTCCAGCGATGATGAATGCCAACAGCTGCGAGAACTCCTGAAGGAGTACAAGGATATTTTTGACAAATAAGTGGAATATGTTAGGAGCGCCTAGGCTAAAGGCTGGGTCTGGTGGAAAATCAAGTTAAGATACTAAAATGTCAACAAAGTTTAATATCACATATATAGTATAATAACAGATAATCAATAACAAATATTTATAAATGTATAAGAGTACATGGATCCATAGTACTAATAAAACCGGTTTACAATAATATAATAATACAATAAGAATAAAAATGATACAATAAAATATGATAAGGTAATAAAAACAAATATAAAACCAAAGTTTACACGTAAATAGGCCCCTAGGGATCTGGGGCACAAAAGCAGTTGGAAATAAAAGACTAGATGGGAATCAAGTAGGCGATAATCCAAATAACAGTGAGATGTGCAAAATGCAAAAATAATAAAAATAAAATTATGTATGTATAAAAATGTCAGTGAAATCCAAGTGACTGTGTGGAGGAAGTCCTGTTAATCCAAAATAAGAATTATAAAGTCAAGTAATCCAAAATGAAATTAAGTCAAGTGATCAAAAAACCTTTGTGATCCAAATCAATCCAGGTGTATAAACTGATCCAAATAAGTGATCCAAATAAGTGATTAGTGATCCAATTTATAAAGAACACAAAAATAAAAATTCAAAAATCAAAAGTCAAAACTATACAAAAAATGTATGAAAAAGTACTGAAAATATAAAACAAGGAAATTTGAAAAATAAATCAGAGAAAAAAGAAAATCGCAAAAGGGGAATCAGGTGTATCAAATATAAAATTCCAAAAAATGTGAAGAGCTCCAATATCTGTGAAAAAAGAAAAAATACAACATAGAGCAGTACTGTTTAAAATAGACTCTAAGTAATAAGAATAAAGCTCACCATATATGCCAACGCATTTCGGCCCACCAATAGGGCCTTTTTCAAGACTGATATATGGTAGGTGAGAATGCTTCTTATATACCCATTTGGCTAAGCTAAATGGCGCCAAAATAGCCTGACTTGTGCCAAAAATGTGACCTCATAAACCGGAAATAGATTCCAAACCGGATATGAGGATTAACTTGATGTTTCCTTAAGAGTTAATATCCATGTATTATTAAATCGTCCTAAACCATCCTATTGTTATGATCTACAATACATAATGCCTATTACTATCCTTAAGTTATGATCTATAATACATAATGCCTCTTATTATCCTTAATGGCTGGTAACGCTGAACCGGAAGTTTAGTATAACCGCTAAACCGGATGTTGAACCGGAAGTCTAGTATCACCGCTAAACCGGAAGTTGACGAAAACCGGAAGTCCAAGTATTTCGTCAAACCGGAAATGATCTAAGCGGGGTAGAATGATGTTTAATGTTGCCACTCTCTATAAGTGATGAAGATGCTAAAAGGGATTTTATAAAAAAGGGGGGTAAGGGAGTGGACTCTCAACTAATGGTCATGTCATTTATAACTTATGGGCATGATATTTGTTACGGATATTTACCAGAGGGACAACAAGCCCATATTTACAGTTTACTCCTATTTGTGTAAAATTGGATAATATGTTTAAAATTAAATAATAAAAGAATATGTGATGAAGTATAAGAATTATAAGATGAGGTATAAGAAAAGGGGAATGACTTAAAACTTGTGCTTACTTCTTATTTAAAATATGAATATAGGTCCTCAGTATTAAAAATACGGATAAAAGCCTCCTTCTTAGGCATATGTATGATATCCATGCCTCATATGTAAAAGGATCATTACAAAGGCTAATTTATGGCAAATCTCCATAGGGTTCTTGTATCTCTTTATGTCATCAGATGGGTTTGTGGGGGAGTTAAAAATGTATAATATATATAGAGAGAGAAATATCCAGAGTTATATATACTGTGTCACCTTTATGATAGCGGTAAATATAGGTATATCTTTTTCTTCCTAGATATAAGATAGTGGAAACTGGTGTATGTCATCCACTGTCTATTCTAATATGTTGGTAAATCCAGACTACTAGACAGGAATATAAAAGATCAAAATAGCAATATGTTTATACATATCGTAGCTTAGGGGGAAACATTCCAAAAAGGAGTGAAAAAGGGAGGAAAAAAAGTAGGAGAATCATTCTCCTAACTGATGGTTCTTAGCTTGTGATTGAGAAACCCGCTCCTAGAAAAGAGAGATCGGTATGTCTGACCTATATTGGGAATAATCTAATTGGTGGGTATTTGAATCTCAGGCTGGAAATCTGGCTAGTAATAGGGGTACAGGGAATATCAACCTATATAAGTGTCTACATCTATTATTGATGTGTTAGGGTATCAAGTGTGTTGGATCCATTTACTTTAGGTGTAATAGATGGGATAGGTCCTCCTTATTATTAAGGCCCTTTGGATAGAGGCAGTCCAGTTCAAAGATCAATCTTGATTCTGTTACAAGGAGTTATCTCTCATAGTCTCCACCTCTCCAATTAGGTTTCACCCGTTGGATCCCGTAGTAGCTAAGATCTTTAAGATTACTTTTATGGTAGATAGAGAAATGTTTATACATGGCGGTTTACGTATTGCCATGTTCAACTTGTAAGATGTGTTCCCGTATTCTGTCTCTTAGTAACCTTGAGGTTTGGCCCACATATTGCAGTCCACAACTGAATTGGATTATGCATATTATGCCTTTGCTGGTACACTTTATAAGGTCTTTGATGTGATATTCCTTCCCTGAGTTGTTAAATTTGAATTTCTTGATTTTAAGGCCTCTCTTACATGCCTTGCAGTTTATGCATGGGTAATATCCTTTGACTGTTTTGCCAAAGATATCTTGAACCCCTATGACTCTTGAACGTGGAACACTTGGTGATAGCATATTTCTTAGGTTGTTAGATTTCCTTTAGATAAATCTTGGTTTGTTTGCCAGTATTTCCCCTATAGTATCGTCATTTTTCAATAGAGGCCAGTTCTTCTCTATTATTCTCTCTATTAGTTGTCGATTTTAACTGTATTGTGTAATGAATGCTATATCAATAGAGTTTGTGTCATTCTGGATCTCGTTCTTCTTGTCTTTATATTGGAGGAGTTCTTTACAATCTCTTTTTCTAACTTCTTAAATCTCTCTGTTTATTAATTCTTCTTCATATCCTCTCTCTAGGAAACGTGCAATCGTAAATGACATGACCATTAGTTGAGAGTCCACTCCCTTACCCCCCTTTTTTTTTATAAAATCCCTCTTAGCATCTTCATCACTTATAGAGAGTGGCAACATTAAACATCATTCTACCCCGCTTAGATCATTTCCGGTTTGACAAAATACTTGGACTTACGGTTTTCATCAACTTCCGGTTTAGCGGTGATACTAGACTTCCGGTTCAACATCCGGTTTAGCGGTTATACTAAACTTCCGGTTCAGCATTACCAGCCATTAAGAATAATAAGAGGCATTATGTATTATAGATCATAACTTAAGGATAGTAATAGGCATTATGTATTGTAGATCATAACAATAGGATGGTTTAGGACGATTTAATAATACATGGATATTAACTCTTAAGGAAACATCAAGTTAATCCTCATATCCGGTTTGGAATCTATTTCCGGTTTATGAGGTCACATTTTTGGCGCAATTCAGGCTATTTTGGCGCCATTTAGCTTAGCCAAATGGGTATATAAGAAGCATTCTCACCTACCATATATCAGTCTTGAAAAAGGCCCTATTGGTGGGCCGAAACGCGTTGGCATATATGGTGAGCTTTATGCTTATTACTTAGAGTCTATTTTAAACAGTACTGCTCTATGTTGTATTTTTTCTTTTTTCACAGATATTGGAGCTCTTCACATTTTTTGGAGTTTTATATTTAATACACCTGATTCCCCTTTTGTGATTTTCTTTTTTCTCCGATTTATTTTTCAAATTTCCTTGTTTTATATTTTCAGTACTTTTTCACACATTTTTTGTATAGTTTTGACTTTTGATTTTTGAATTTTTATTTTTGTGTTCTTTATAAATTGGATCACTAATCACTTATTTGGATCACTTATTTGGATCAGTTTATACACCTGGATTGATTTGGATCACAAAGGTTTTTTGATCACTTGACTTAATTTCATTTTGGATCACTTGACTTTATAATTCTTATTTTGTATTAACAGGACTTCCTCCACACAGACACTTGGATTTCACTGACATTTTTATACATACATAATTTTATTTTTATTTTTGCATTTTTCACATCTCACTGTTATTTGGATTATCGCATACTTGATTCCCATCTAGTCTTTAATTTCCAACTGCTTTTGTGCCCCAGATCCCTAGGGGCCTATTTACGTGTAAACTTTGGTTTTATATTTGTTTTTATTACCTTATCATATTTTATTGTATCATTTTTATTCTTATTGTATTATTATATTATTGTAAACCGGTTTTATTAGTACTATGGATCCATGTACTCTTATACATTTATAAATATGTGTTATTGATTATCTGTTATTATACTATATATGTGATATTAAACTTTGTTGACATTTTAGTCTCTTAACTTGATTTTCCACCAGACCCAGCCTTTAGCCTAGGCGCTCCTAACATATCCCACTTATTTGTCTTTCTCTTTGGGTTACTAGAGACCCATTTGTTATAGGAGCAAGGTCTTGGGAGTTAGCGCCGTCGGATAGACAAATTTTTCTTAAACAAGGATATTTTTGCTAAGGATTCTTATGACTGTGGTACTACAGACTGGCACATTGCAAGAATACAAACAGATCCCGATGCACCACCTGTATTTGTCAAACAATACAGACTTCCCCTAGCCTCATATGATTCTCTTGCAGAGATCATAAGCAATTTGGAAGAAAGAGGTATTATCAGACAGGTGCACAGCTCTTATAATAATCCTATTCTAGGTGTCCTTAAGCCCAATGGACAATGGCGTTTGTGTGCTGAATTAAGACAGCTAAACAAACGAGTGTACATGTCTGGCTGGCCTGTACTATACATTGACCAGTGCCTAGCACAAATGCAGGGATCCAAAATATTCACGGCCATTGATTGTGCACAGGGATATTGGACCATAAAGGTACATGAAGAGGACCAATATAAGCTGGCATTCTCTTTCCAAAAGGTCCAATATGCATTCCAGAGACTTCCATTTGGATACATAAATTCTGGACATAAATTTGCTGTATTCATGCATAAGGCTATGCCTGATGCACTGGAAAGGGGGACCTTATCTTATGTTGAAGATGTTTTAATCAAAAGCACAGACTTTGAAAAACACATCGCAGAGCTTAAACACGTCCTCAGCCAACTTAAAATGGCAGGTGTCAAATTATCCCTACAAAAAGCTCAATGGTGCCACACTCGTGTAAACTTCTTGGGACATGAAGTTACCTCTGAAGGATTAAATCCCCAGAAGAAAAAGGTGGAAGCTATAGTGAATTCTACAAACCCAACTAACTTAAAGGAATTGAGATAATTCCTGGGTATGACAAATTATTCTCGCAAATTCATTGATAATTATGCAGAATTAGCTAAACCACTACTACTTCTTCTAAAGAAAGATGTGAAATGGCACTGGAGTGAGTCTCAAGAGACAGCCATCAGAGAGCTGAAGAGAAAACTCACTCAAGCACCTTGCTTAGCGTACCCTGAAGGTGGTTATCCTTTCTTCTTAGAGACAGGTTACACAGATATAAGCATGAGTGCTGTTTTATACCAAAAGCATGATAATTTGAACAAATTCATTGCTTATGCGAGCAAAAATCTATCCCCAGTAGAAATAAAGTTTAACGATTGCGAAAAAGCCCTCTTATCTACTGTATGGGCTCTACAAAATTTCCGCAGCTATATACAGGGCGAGAAAATTATTGTAGAAACGGCCCACCAGCCTTTGCTATATTTGCAAAGTGAAAGAATAAGAGATGGGAATTTGTCAAATAGCCGCATAACAGCATGGACTCTTTCCTTACAAGGCTGGCCATTAGAAATTTGCTAAAAGCAGAATAAAAAGAATCCAGTCACATAAGGGCTTGCTGAGCTCCACAACTGTACTGCTAGAGATCCTGGGGAAGAATTATCATAAGATGATTTTCTGGAGGAACAATTGCTTTCCCCATATAAAATATACAATGAGGACCATTGTCAAACATTACCTTGGGTGTATGTTGATGGTTGTTCTTACCATGCCACTATTGATAATGAGCGCAGATTAGTTGCTGGCATTGGTATAACTGGGACAAATGGATTCCCAAATATATCTATAGGTTTCAACATTGGACCAAGATCCAGTCAAGTTGCAGAACTAACTGCTGTTTTCAAAACCATTGAAATGGCTATTGAACATGGTATTCATGAATTTGTGATCATAACTGACTCAAATTATGTGCGTGACAGTTTTGTTGAATACCTGCCAACTTGGAAAAGAAATGGCATGCAGAAAAGCAATAACAAACCAGTCAAGCATGGCAAGTTGTTCTGCGAGATTGACAATCTGGTGGTATCCAATGATTTAACCATACACTGGAAAAAGACCAAGGGTCATTCCAGAGTTCTAGGTCCTGATAAGGAAGGCAATGATCTTGCGGATTCGTTAGCCAGACAAGGAGCCATAACTGGAGAACTCCTTAATATTGACCACTTAATGGGTGCAATTCAGGTAGAAGCCATTACCAGAAACCAGGCAAAACAACAGAGTGAGCCTAACAGGGTACAATGGAGTCAGGATTCTCCTAGTGAGCACCTGATCACTAGTCAAAAAGAAGACCCCATTGTAGGCATCTTCTATAAACACATAAAAGATCCTGAAAGCAACCCCATCTCAAAAGATGATTGTATTGGCAAAGAAGATCTGAGAATCTTAATAAAATCTAGATCACAATTCAAGTTACAGGATGGTTTGTTAATTAGAACCTCCAAAACTGGCATCCAGCAGTGGGTAGTGCCCACTAAGTTCAGAGGTCTAATGCTTCAACATGCCCATGATGCTCCCACATCTGGTCATCGTGGTGCCAAACTCACGTATGAAATATTGCGTGATTATGCTTTTTGGCCACACATGTTGAAAGATGTTCAAACCTACTGTCAAGGGTGTTTAATCTGCCCACATTTCCAACCAACTGCACCAATGCATAGAGCGCCATTGCAGAAAAGGGGGATGGTAATGCCATGGTCAGATATACAAATTGATTTTATTGGTCCGGTAACAAGATCATCAAGAGGTAACAAATACATGTTAACCGTGACATGCCTGTTCACTAAATGGGTAGAGTGCATTAGTGCACCTAACAATAGTGCGGAAACATGTGCAGCATTGCTCATCAACCATGTGTTTTCCAGATTTGGTTTGCCCCAAAAGAATCGAATCAGATCGGGGAACCCACTTCACTAGCGAAGTGATGACCAAAATGTGGAAAATACTAGGGGTTAAAAGAAAACTCCATATTGCTTATAGAGCTGCCTCAAGTGGTGGTGTAGAGCGTTACAACCAGTCCATTGTTAAAATCCTCAAAAAGTTTGTGAGTGAAACGGGTAAAGACTGGGATGTTAAACTACCTCTAGTCCTAATGGCATTAAGAGCAACTCCAAGTAGTGCTACCAATATGTCACCTTTTGAACTGATGACTGGTAGAAGAATGGTTCTACCTCAGCATCTACTGTACCGTACATCAGACCAAAACTTGATAAACACTGCCAATACACATCAATATGTGGAAAACCTAAGAAAGCACCTGCAATATGCCTTTGCATTTGCTCAAAGGAATTTAGAAAGAGTCGCAACTGCCACTAAAAACCTATTATGATCTCAAAACGTCCAAAAAGGAATATGAAATAAATGATGAAGTTTATCTTTATAACTTTGGACGAGATCAAGTTAGGGAGAAGAAATTTCTTCCCTCATGGAAAGGTCCTTTCGTCATTACTGACAAAATATCTCCAGTGGCCTATAAAATAAGTATCCCCAAAAATGAAAGTTTCATAGATAAATGGGTCCATATCAATCAATTGCAGGCATGTCATCCCAGATCCCAACTACAAGTCATAGAGGGAGAATGAAGTGTCATATCCCCAAATGAACTAAAGACATACTGTAGTTTAAAGATGCCTAACTGATAAAGATGACTGGCTTAAAAATAACGGACTTTCTACTTAAAGGACTGCCTATGATGTATATGGCCAATATCCTCACCGAGTACCACTGACTTTGATCCAATTCAAATACATGTGTCCTACATATATTTGAATTTGAAAGGGGGAATTATGTCAGGGCACAGGTAAATACATATTTATATATGTATGTATGTCAATAGGACAGGGAAATATGTTTATGTATGAAACCATATTTGTATCAGATATTACTGGAATAAGGTTTAAATTCTGATGTCAGGATTTGACTCAGAAACCCTCACAAATTGAATATACATCTCCAGGCTGAACTACAGACAACAGGTCCCAAGAGACAAAAGGAAAACATTTGCTTCTTAATTAGGAAGTGCAAATTTCATAGCACTCTGTACCCCATGTGGTGAGCAAGAGATGAAGTGCCTGGGAGGATAACACAAAGAAAGCAAATGGCCCAAGATGAAATTTTGAAACAACTATGTGATAGACAAGTAGAATACACGTCTGCATTGCTAGCTAAACAGAAGATATGTTGTATTGTGACTTTTACAACTATTCATGGATTAACCCCATGCTATGTGGGTGGGGTAGTAAAGACTTTAGCCAACAAACAAATGCTATGGTGTGACTCTGAAACTACTGAACATACAGCGAATAATCATTTTTTTTTTCAATGCATGCCTCAGAATGTATTAAATATAGAAATTTGGGAAAATTGTCTAATTCTCTATTATTACATGGGTATTTGCTAAGCTTGGGAGGTAATTGTTTTAGTCAGTCAAAAATGTTTAATAACCTCTGTATTGTTTATATTTTTCAGACATATAATTTCAGATCTGCATGAAGAAGGTTTATACATCCTGGGCTTATTAGAAACATAAAATATGATATATTCATATTGGAACACAATGCAGGCAGAACTATTGGAAATATAAAAATAAGCTGTTATTTGTATAGAAATGCCAGGATACTGATAAAATTATAATGCATTTTAAGCTAATAATTAGCAGTATTAAATTGCCTTCATATAATAAAATGTTAATAATATAAAACATGATGTTTCATATCAAAACTATCAGGAAATTAATCTGATGCTGCTTCACCTATAATTAATATTGGGAGATATTAATACAAGAAATTATGGCAGTTATTACATAGTTTAAAGAAATAATAATTCAACTGTCTAAAAATGCTGTATGTATTGCTGAGTTGTACTGTCTGCTGCCACCTGGTGTTATGTTGTGAGAACTACAGCCAGAAGGTTCTTTCTGGCTGTTAAAAATTAAATTTCCAATTGCCAATCCGATTAGACTTCCCAGGTAACCAATGGGAAGGTCAGCTCCCGTAGTGCCACCCACATGATGTCATCAATGATTGAAAACATATATAAGTAAGCAAGAGAGAGATAGAGAAAAAAAAGGCTGTTTAACTTTGGATGATATCTGCTGCTGGGCATTTTTAAACCATTCTGAACAAGCTGACTACCTCTTTCTCATTGATTGCAAAAGTTACTTATCTGTCTTCTGAGATGAAACAAGAAATTTCTGGTAACTGAATTATCGATTTTGATCATTTTGGTAAAGTATAAAAAAAGGGCTGCTAATTACATGTGATATTTTAAAGTCACTGCAGTTTAAATTACAGTTAATAGATTTAAAGAGCAGGTTGTACTTTTAAACTGTGTGTCATTGTTTTAGATAGTTCTTAGCTGGCCTGTTTGTATGTAAAAACAATTTAAAATAAGTATTCATTGTTGCTGGGTCTGGCAGAGTCAGAGAAATAAATTGTATTTTAAATTGGTAGTCACAGCCTATATATTGTTTAAATCTATATCTGATTGGCTAAGTAACTCATCTGTGCAAGTTCTGATATTGTAAATTAATATTGTATTAGGATAAACTGCAGTTAAATAGCAGAATATATATATTATCCTATTGATTATAAGCTCTGTTGCTTGGATGTTAAAGGTTTTAGTATTATTGTAATATTTTAAATGCAGCTCTGAATGAAAGGTTGGTTTTAAAGATACATTTTTCTGGCTTTGTAAGAAGGATAGCATATCTTAATAGTTGGTTTTAACGCATATACATTTATTTCATATTCCTTTTATTACAAATATATTTCAATATGTTCATGGATATTAACTAAATAAAAGAATTCAGATATTTATATTAATTGTATGGTTTCTAGTAGATGCATATTGATTAAGGGTTTCTATTTTTAAGGATAATTAATATTTGTATTGTGTTATAACCCTGCCATAAGCTGATATATTATTTGGAGAGCACTACTAAGATTTTCATAAATATACTGACAATAGGAAAGGTTAACAGTTCTCTAACACTCAAAGTTATAATACAGTTATAAACAACCAAGGGTATAAATATAGTTTGATTAGGATACAGTAGTAGGTGGGAACACTTGACCAAAATTAAACTATTCTCATATATCATGATCCCATGTTTTTTAATTGGCCTTACTACACCTACATTGAGTTGTATGTGTTGTTTGAAAAACTTGTAAATACATTGCAGACCCCAGACTCTGTATTATTATTCCCCATGTTTATGTGGTAACTGCTGGATATGTTGTGTTTTTTTAAATAGCTGTTTGGGTATAAATTATGCCACATCATATCTCATTGCTGAGGAGAGAGAGGACCTAAAATCATGTCTCCTTACTGTGGAGAGAGAGGACCTAAAATCTAGGCCCCATGCTATTACTCCCAATAATTTATCAGGTCATACATAGAGTTCAGACCTGAGGGATATCTTGTTTTTAGTGTGAAAATCCAAAAGATCTCACGCTTGGATAGCAATTTGTCCCTGTCCCCTCCTCTTGGCGGTCTCAATATTCTTTCAATACACGTCCAGCGAAAAGTATCAGAACTTTTCCCATGTGTGTTAGTAAAATGTTGGACAAGGGGGGTACTTGCTGTACCTATCCTAATTCTCGAGAGGTGCTCTCTAATTCTTGACCTAACCTCTCAGGTCGTGAGACCCACATACTGTTTGGCACAGGCCACGCATGAAGCCAGGTAAATTGTATATGTTGACCTGCAGTTGAGACACATGTTTTTCATAAAAACCTGTCCCGTTGCTATGGAGCTAAAAGAGCTCCCTGTCTCAACTTTCTCGCAGGCAACGCATTCCCTATTGTGACATTTGAACATTCCTTTATGTAAAAGCCAAGATGACTCTTGTTTATTTTTGGCAGTGATTTTAGTAGGGGACACTGTGTTGCCTATGGATTTGTTCCGCCGATATGTGAAATGGCAGGACTTGACAGATAGATCTGCCAGGTCCTCATCTGCTTTCAACATATCGAAATGTTTTTTAATTACATCATAGATCTGTGAGTATTTTTCCGAGTGGTCAGTAATGAAAAAAAGAAGATCATCCTGGGTATCCCCCAACTTTCTGTTCTTTGGTTTAGGGCTCAGCAAGCTCCTTCTATCTATAATCCTGACTTCCTCAAGAGCTGCAGATATCGAACCTTTGTTATAACCTCTGTTTAGCAATCTCTGGGACAATTTCGCTGCTTCCATTTCAAAGTCAGCAGACTCTGAGCAATTCCGTTTCAAATGGATAAACTGTCCCTTTAGGATACCTTTGAATACACTCCTAGGGTGGCAGCTATTAGCGTGTAGTAAAGTGTTGCCCGAGATGGGCTTCCTAAACACTGTAGTGCGTACCCTTTCACCTATAACTCCTAGGAGTGTCACATCAAGGTAGTTGATGCTTGTGCAATTCGATTCAGAGGTGAAGCTCAATCCCAAATCATTGGTATTGAGAAACCCTAGAAAAGCCGATAATTTGTTCTCGCTTCCCTTCCAAATAAACAGGAGGTCATCAATGAACCTCCTGTAGAAAACTACCTTCGAGTGGAGGAGTTTCCCAACTCCATATATGTGGTCTTGCTCCCACCAACCCATATACAGGTTGGCGTACGAGGGGGCAAATTTGGCCCCCATCGCAGTCCCACACACCTGGAGGTAGAACACACCCTCAAACTCGAAGTAGTTATGGGAAAGCAAAAATTCTGCCTCTTGGGCTACATACCTACAGTAATCCAAATCATCACCATAGTACTTGTGCAAAAAGCGACTCAGGTGGAGATAGTTCAACCTCAGGTGAAGAAGACAGTTTATCCGTTTGAAACGGAATTGCTCAGAGTCTGCTGACTTTGAAATGGAAGCAGCGAAATTGTCCCAGAGATTGCTAAACAGAGGTTATAACAAAAGGTTCGATATCTGCAGCTCTTGAGGAAGTCAGGATTATAGATAGAAGGAGCTTGCTGAGCCCTAAACCAAAGAACAGAAAGTTGAGGGATACCCAGGATGATCTTCTTTTTTTTTGTTACTGACCACTCAGAAAAATACTCACAGATCTGTGATGTAATTAAAAAACATTTCGATATGTTGAAAGCAGATGGGAAAAGTTCTGATACTTTTCGCTGGACGTGTATTGAAAGAATATTGAGACCGCCAAGAGGAGGGGACAGGGACAAATTGCTATCCAAGCGTGAGATCTTTTGAATTTTCACACTAAAAACAAGATATCCCTCAGGTCTGAACTCTATATATGACCTGATAAATTATTGGGAGTAATAGCATGGGGCCTAGATTTTAGGTCCTCTCTCTCCACAGTAAGGAGACATGATTGTAGGTCCTCTCTCTCCTCAGCAATGAGATATGATGTGGCATAATTTATACCCAAACAGCTATTTAGAAAACACAACATATCCAGCAGTTACCACATAAACATGGGGAATAATAATACAGAGTCTGGAGTCTGCAATGTATTTACAAGTTTTTCAAACAACACATACAAGTCAGTGTAGGTGTAGTAAGGCCAATTAAAACACATGGGATAATGATATATGAGAATAGTTTAATTTTGGTCAAGTCCTACTAATGTATCCTAATCAAACTATTATTTATACCCTTGGTTGTTTATAACTGTATTAGAACTTTGAGTGTTAGAGAACCGTTAACCCTTCCTATTAACACCTACACTTGCTACAGGCAGGATGTATACAAGTTAGCCATTATAAATTGAATAGGGCACATCCAATAATAGCTTTTCATACAGCAAGTGATACTGAAATTAATAAAGGTCAACACAGTTAATATTTTTTCTTAAAGTTTTGAGTATAGCTTTAAGGTAACAATAATGATTAGGGTGGTTGTGTGCACACATTAAGTTTCTAGGTCCAGATATATTAAGACAAGAAATTGATGGAAATGAAACGGTTAATATGTAAATATTTGTTGTATTCCATTGTCCTATAGGAGTCATTTTTCACCTTTTTAAAGGCGGGGTATTACCTGCGCAGACAAGCAGCTTTGATAACGGCAATAGCCGAAACATGTCAGCAGCTGTAGGAGCTGACTCCTATTAGGAGAATGGCACCCTGTTATTTTACATTTTGCAAATGAAAATAAAGCATTTTTGTTTTACAATATACAGACTGGTGCTCCACTACTCTTTCTCTGTAATTGTATATTGACCTAACGGCGAGCAAGCACAGTCTTAAGGAGACTACTCCCTCAAGTTCCCTGCAGAGACGCTGCAAAGCGAACTCCCCCAATCCACAATCAAGGACCGGCAAGCCTCCAATGGAAAATTGGAAAGCTGAGGACGCTGATGCGGACCACGCTCCCTTCCTCTAAGGACGTTTGAAGAGGGTTTGATTGGGAACGGTAGCGGTTTACGCTACAGATGAGCACCGGAGGATCGTATAAGGTTCAACTACCTAAGCGGTGAAGTACTTGCAAGACGCAGGAACCCACATCCCCAGGACCGGACAGCACGGAGGTGAGGGGGCGGTGGATGGTATGCTCTGGAGTGTGTAGTGGCAGCGAGGAGCTGGTTAGTCCGTTTTACTTGAGTGCCTGGATACAGACAGTAAAGTCATTGGCATTATATACATTGATTCCAGCAGCAATAGAAGAGTACATTTACACCATATACATAGTGTCCCATAACAAACCACAGAACACCATCACGATGGGTCATAGACAATTGACAGCTGATATATATGTTAGTCCCATCATGAGTGTGTAGTGGTATTGCCCACATAGTATACAAATGTTATATTTAAGATTGTACATTAAATTGGCATATAATTAAAAAAAAAAAATATATATATATATATATATATATATATATATATACAGCTCAGCTGCAAATCGACAGAAAATCATAGACAACACACCTATAATATACAGCACATTCTAGGGCTCCTAAATTGATCTAGCTATGTGTGATGACAGAATTGCCCTCTAGGTGCATGGGTAGACCTCCCTAAAAGAGAGTAAGGTCACATATAAGTGGAATCCTATCCAAGGCAGAGGGAGACTCACTGGCCCACCCTGATCAATATTAGTGAAAGGCCGCCATATCTATATTAGGATTCAGGCCGGCAGGATGGAGACTCTTCAGAGTGTGTATCCAGTAAGTCTCCCTCTGCCTAAGTCTAGATAGCCTATTGTAAAGATGAGATTTGGGAATAAATTCTATCGGACTAATCGAAAAACAATCAGGGTCACCACCATGTAGATAATTACAGTGTCTATAGACACTATGGTTTTTGTAATTCTTTTTCATGTTCCGTGTATGCTCGGACCATCTGGTACTCAATCTCCTACAGGTCCTACCTACATACTGTACCCCACAAACGCATGATAGCAGATATACAACATAATGGTATGTCCAATGATAGAAAATTGTTGTCCAGTCACATTAGATTTGAACATCTTTTGTTTGTGTGCAATATTAGCACAAAGTTTACATCTATTAACCCCACATCTAAAGGACCCCAAAGGTAAGCCTCTTGACCGATTAGGAGCATTAGAATTTTTATGTTTTACAATTTTACTAGGGGCCAAAATCGTCTTTAAACTGGGTGCTTTTTTATAGACTATTCTAGGTTTATTCCCTATTAAGTTACCCAAAATGGGATCTTTTGTTAGGATACCCCAATGTTTGGTAATAATTTGTCTAAATAGATTATGATGACAATTCAATTGAGTGATAAATAAGACAGAGTTCTCTGTGGTATTGGACCCAATAGTTGTATTCTTATTAGATTTAAAATAATCATCTCTATTATCAAATTTGGCTCTTCTATAACCATTGTCTATAATATGAGAGGGGTAATGTTTTTCGTTAAACCGTTCTTTAAGAATGAGGCTTTGAATTTCATAATCAGCGAAAGTACTGCAATTTCGACAAATCAATTTAAATTGGCTATATGGTACATTATGTTTCCAAGGATAATAGTGATGACTTATAAAGTCTTAGGCCTAGATTTGGAGTTCGGCGGTAAAAGGGCTGCTAACGCTCCGCGGGCTTTTTTTCTGGCCGCACCATAAATTTAACTCTGGTATCGAGAGTTTAATCAAATGCTGCGTTAGGCTCCAAAAAAGGAGCGTAGAGCATTTTTACTGCAAATGCAACTCTCGATACCAGAGTTGCTTACGGATGCGGCCGGCCTCAAAAACGTGCTCGTGCACGATTCCCCCATAGGAAACAATGGGGCTGTTTGAGCTGAAAAAAAACCTAACACCTGCAAAAAAGCAGCGTTCAGCTCCTAACGCAGCCCCATTGTTTCCTATGGGGAAACACTTCCTACGTCTGCACCTAACACTCTAACATGTACCCCGAGTCTAAACACCCCTAACCTTACACTTATTAACCCCTAATCTGCCGCCCCCGCTATCGCTGACCCCTGCATATTTTTTTAAACCCCTAATCTGCCGCTCCGTAAACCGCCGCAACCTACGTTATCCCTATGTACCCCTAATCTGCTGCCCTAACATCGCCGACCCCTATATTATATTTATTAACCCCTAATCTGCCCCCCTCAACGTCGCCGACACCTGCCTACACTTATTAACCCCTAATCTGCCGAGCGGACCTGAGCGCTACTATAATAAAGTTATTAACCCCTAATCCGCCTCACTAACCCTATCATAAATAGTATTAACCCCTAATCTGCCCTCCCTAACATCGCCGACACCTAACTTCAATTATTAACCCCTAATCTGCCGACCGGAGCTCACCGCTATTCTAATAAGTGTATTAACCCCTAAAGCTAAGTCTAACCCTAACACTAACACCCCCCTAAGTTAAATATAATTTTTATCTAACGAAATAAATTAACTCTTATTAAATAAATGATTCCTATTTAAAGCTAAATACTTACCTGTAAAATACATCCTAATATAGCTACAATATAAATTATAATTATATTATAGCTATTTTAGGATTAATATTTATTTTACAGGTAACTTTGTAATTATTTTAACCAGGTACAATAGCTATTAAATAGTTAAGAACTATTTAATAGTTACCTAGTTAAAATAATAACAAAATTACCTGTAAAATAAGTCCTAACCTAAGATATAATTAAACCTAACACTACCCTATCAATAAATTAATTAAATACAATTCCTACAAATAAATACAATTAAATAAACTAGCTAAAGTACAAAAAATAAAAAAGATCTAAGTTACAGAAAATAAAAAAATATTTACAAACATAATAAAAATATTACAACAATTTTAAACTAATTACACCTACTCTAAGCCCCCTAATAAAATAACAAAGCCCCCCAAAATAAAAAATTCCCTACCCTATTCTAAATTAAAAAAAGTTACAAGCTCTTTTACCTTACCAGCCCTGAACAGGGCCCTTTGCGGGGCATGCCCCAAGAATTTCAGCTCTTTTGCCTGTAAAAGAATAAATACAATACCCCCCCCCCCCAACATTACAACCCACCACCCACATACCCCTAATCTAACCCAAACCCCCCTTAAATAAACCTAACACTAAGCCCCTGAAGATCTTCCTACCTTGTCTTCACCATACCAGGTTCACCGATCCGTCCTGAAGAGCTCCTCCGATGTCCTGATCCAAGCCCAAGCGGGGGCTGAAGAGGTCCATGATCCGGTCAAAGTCTTCATCCAAGCGGGGCAGAAGAGGATCTTCCATCCGATTGAAGTCATCATCCAGGCGGCATCTTCGATCTTCTTCCATCCGGAGCGAAGCGGCAGGATCCTGAAGACATCCAGCGCGGAACATCCATCCGGACCGACGACTGAACGACGAATGACTGTTCCTTTAAGGGACGTCATCCAAGATGGCGTCCCTCGAATTCCGATTGGCTGATAGGATTCTATCAGCCAATCGGAATTAAGGTAGGAATTTTCTGATTGGCTGATGGAATCAGCCAATCAGAATCTAGTTCAATCCGATTGGCCGATCCAATCAGCCAATCAGATTGAGCTCGCATTCTATTGGCTGATCGGAACAGCCAATAGAATGCGAGCTCAATCTGATTGGCTGATTGGATCAGCCAATCGGATTGAACTTGATTCTGATTGGCTGATTCCATCAGCCAATCAGAAAATTCCTACCTTAATTCCGATTGGCTGATAGAATCCTATCAGCCAATCGGAATTCGAGGGACGCCATCTTGGATGACGTCCCTTAAAGGAACAGTCATTCGTCGTTCAGTCGTCGGTCCGGATGGATGTTCCGCGCTGGATGTCTTCAGGATCCTGCCGCTTCGCTCCGGATGGAAGAAGATCGAAGATGCCGCCTGGATGATGACTTCAATCGGATGGAAGATCCTCTTCTGCCCCGCTTGGATGAAGACTTTGACCGGATCATGGACCTCTTCAGCCCCCGCTTGGGCTTGGATCAGGACATCGGAGGAGCTCTTCAGGACGGATCGGTGAACCTGGTATGGTGAAGACAAGGTAGGAAGATCTTCAGGGGCTTAGTGTTAGGTTTATTTAAGGGGGGTTTGGGTTAGATTAGGGGTATGTGGGTGGTGGGTTGTAATGTTGGGGGGGGGTATTGTATTTATTCTTTTACAGGCAAAAGAGCTGAAATTCTTGGGGCATGCCCCGCAAAGGGCCCTGTTCAGGGCTGGTAAGGTAAAAGAGCTTGTAACTTTTTTTAATTTAGAATAGGGTAGGGAATTTTTTATTTTGGGGGGCTTTGTTATTTTATTAGGGGGCTTAGAGTAGGTGTAATTAGTTTAAAATTGTTGTAATATTTTTATTATGTTTGTAAATATTTTTTTATTTTCTGTAACTTAGATCTTTTTTATTTTTTGTACTTTAGCTAGTTTATTTAATTGTATTTATTTGTAGGAATTGTATTTAATTAATTTATTGATAGTGTAGTGTTAGGTTAATTGTAGGTAATTGTAGGTAGTTTATTTAATTAATTTATTGATAGGGTAGTGTTAGGTTTAATTATATCTTAGGTTAGGACTTATTTTACAGGTAATTTTGTTATTATTTTAACTAGGTAACTATTAAATAGTTCTTAACTATTTAATAGCTATTGTACCTGGTTAAAATAATTACAAAGTTACCTGTAAAATAAATATTAATCCTAAAATAGCTATAATATAATTATAATTTATATTGTAGCTATATTAGGATGTATTTTACAGGTAAGTATTTAGCTTTAAATAGGAATCATTTATTTAATAAGAGTTAATTTATTTCGTTAGATAAAAATTATATTTAACTTAGGGGGGTGTTAGTGTTAGGGTTAGACTTAGCTTTAGGGGTTAATACATTTATTAGAATAGCGGTGAGCTCCGGTCGGCAGATTAGGGGTTAATAATTGAAGTTAGGTGTCGGCGATGTTAGGGAGGGCAGATTAGGGGTTAATACTATTTATGATAGGGTTAGTGAGGCGGATTAGGGGTTAATAACTTTATTATAGTAGCGCTCAGGTCCGCTCGGCAGATTAGGGGTTAATAAGTGTAGGCAGGTGTCGGCGACGTTGAGGGGGGCAGATTAGGGGTTAATAAATATAATATAGGGGTCGGCGGTGTTAGGGGTAGCAGATTAGGGGTACATAGGGATAACGTAGGTGGCGGCGATTTGCGGTCGGAAGATTAGGGGTTAATTATTTTAAGTAGCTTGCGGCGACGTTGTGGGGGGCAAGTTAGGGGTTAAGAAATATAATATAGGGGTCGGCGGGGTTAGGGGCAGCAGATTAGGGGTACATAAGTATAACGTAGGTGGCGGTCGGCAGATTAGGGGTTAAAAATTTTAATCGAGTGGCGGCGATGTGGGGGGAGCTCGGTTTAGGGGTACATAGGTAGTTTATGGGTGTTAGTGTACTTTAGGGTACAGTAGTTAAGAGCTTTATAAACCGGCGTTAGCCAGAAAGCTCTTAACTCCTGCTATTTTCAGGCTGCTGGAGTTTTGTCGTTAGAGCTCTAACGCTCACTTCAGAAACGACTCTAAATACCAGCGTTAGAAAGATCCCATTGAAAATATAGGCTACGCAAATGGCGTAGGGGGATCTGCGGTATGGAAAAGTCGCGGCTGAAAAGTGAGCGTTAGACCCTTTAATCACTGACTCCAAATACCAGCGGGCGGCCAAAACCAGCGTTAGGAGCCTCTAACGCTGGTTTTGACGGCTACCGCCGAACTCCAAATCTAGGCCTAAGTAACTGTTACAGTCCACTGTCTTAAAGTGAGTGGTACTAGTCACTTTCTCATTCCCAAATTTAAGTTCAAGATCCAAAAAAAACATGGTCGCATGGTGTATAGAGCTGGTAAAGACAAGTCCACTGTCATTAAGATTAAGATGCTCCACAAAGGAGTTGGCAGAGGCCATGTCCCCCCTCCAAACTAAAATCAAATCATCAATGTACCGCCCATAGAATACCAGATTCGCCCCGTATGCCTTATCATATACATATTGATGTTCAAAGGAACCCATGAACAAATTGGCATAACTCGGGGCAAACCTGGTACCCATGGCAGTACCCTTTACTTGAAGAAAGAACTCATCTTGAAACAAAAAATAATTGTGCTTCAAAATAAATTATAAGTTGTAAAAAAAAACTCACATTGATTGGCAGGAAGCTAGATATCCCCTTGTAGATATTCCGATAACGCTGAAATGCCCAATTGATGAGATATATTTGAGTTTAACGACTGAACATCACAAATGATCCATAA
Organism: Bombina bombina; assembly: GCF_027579735.1. Classification (NCBI taxonomy): domain Eukaryota; kingdom Metazoa; phylum Chordata; class Amphibia; order Anura; family Bombinatoridae; genus Bombina; species Bombina bombina. The sequence continues at coordinate 827,467,970 of NC_069504.1, forward strand.
TAGATCAGGAATTATGGTCAATAATTCTAATTTCTTAATCAAATCGGAAGAATCCCAAATATAGGATTCAAGACCCAAAACATACTTTTGCAAAAAATGGTCAACATAGGAGGACACGTTGTCAGTAAGACTTCCAATGCCCACAATTATGGGCCGACCGGGAGGACAAATAGGATTGTTATGTAGTTTGGGTAAATGATAATAAAAAGCATAATTGGGTTCATTAGGAACCAGAAATTATCTCTCTTTCTTGAGTATTATGCCTTCGTTATAAGCAAAATCTACAAGATCTTTCAATATACCTTTATAATGTGTAGTTGGATCATGACTCAATCGAATATAATATGAAGTGTCAAAAAGTATGTTACGGGCTTCCAAAAGATAGTCCCCCAAATTCTGGAGGACAACACCACCTCCCTTGTCCGCTTGCCTAATGACAAGGGAATTGTCATTTCTTAGACTCTCTATAGCTCTTCTCTCATTAGCATAAAGGCTATTCTTAACTTTATTGCTATTTTTCGGGATAAGATCTAAATCGTCACTGACCAACTGTTTAAAAATTTCAATATGAGCATTATTCTTTAGATAAAGTGTAACATTAGATTTATTCCTAAAATTAGTATGTATATAACCCTCACATAATTATTCTACCAAAGAGTCGGGTTCATATATTGGAATCTGTGAATCTACAAGTCTTGTATCCATAGAGTTAGTTAGGATCGGAATTTTGGTATCATCCTTAAGTTGTTTTTCAGCAAAATATTTTTGCATGGATAATTTCTGTGTGAAACGATTTAGGTCCACAAATAAAGAAAACATATTTTGTTTATTGGTCGGGCTAAAAGATAGCCCCCTTGCCAAAATCCTCACATCATCATCTGTTAGCATATGTGATTTAAGACTATAAATCCCCTTATTTAGTGACTGTGGTTTTGCCTTTTTGACGGCTATTCCTCGTCCTCTACATCCCCGTGACCGTAAGGTCTTTTACCTTTTTGGGGGGTTGTCAGGGAAACCACAGGCTCCAAATAACTGGATATGCTTTTCTGTTTCCAAGAGAGTGGGTGTGGACCCTGCTCTAAAAAAAGATTGTGCAGAGTTTTAATGCCAATGTAGGGCCTAGCAACGGGAGGCCCTACATTGGCATTAAAAGATATACCCTGACCATGATGTTGATTAATAGGGTCATTAAATCTATTAGAGGCCTCATAATTTGATTCATAGTTTCTCACACATTGTCAATAGGATCCATGGTGACTACCACTAGGTTTAGGGGGTCCTTTAAAAACAGGGTTATCCCCTGATGTTCTGTTTGTGGCTTGATCACAATCACTATTTCCAGGTTGTATATACCGCTTATAGTTAGAGTTTCTATGAGGATAATGATCTCTATAGGGTTTCTGTCTCTCAGAGTTATCATTCCAACCTCAGTGTCTAGGAGAATAACCACCAGACTGGTGATGATACTTGTCATTATAATTAACACCCTGTGTTGGCTGATAACTCAGATTACTATTCTGATTGTGATAATTTTGATTATTACTTTTATTATAATCAATACTTGCATATAAATTTTGTTCTTATTCTTGTTCTTATTTCTATTTTTATGGTGGGTAACTGTTGTCCATTTATTAGAAGAATTATTCGGTGACCCTTGATCATTAGAGTAATGGCCCTGAGGTACTGGAGAAATTGTTTGAATTATTTTCTTTTTATTATATGTAAAAACTTCTCCTTTCGTATAGTCTTCCTCATCCCTAATGATCTTGCGATTTTTAATATTCATAAGATCTTTTTGGTAAGTATCTGTTTTTTGTAAAACCATACTATTCAAATCTTCATACAATTTCAGTGTTTTATATTTGTCCAAACTAGTCTGTATGGTGTCAATCTCTTTAGAAGTCTGTTCTACTAATGTTTTTCTATGAGCAATCAAACTTCTCATCAAAGTATGGGAGCACTCACTGAGAACCTCCTCCCATTTAGACATCACAGCAAGATCCTCTTTAAAAGAAAAAGTTTTGGATAACCTAAGTCCCCGTGGGACTTGCTTTTTGTCTAAATATTTTTGCAACATCTCTGCATCAAGCCAATGTCTACATTCAGTATTAATTGACTCTTCTAACTTGGCAAATTAAGCATGTATTGATAGATTATCAATAGAGTTATCCTCACTTGGTATAGTATTTTAAAAGGCTGTATGTGATACCAATAATAATCTCTTAATTCTTTCCCCTATGAAAAGCATTTTATCTAGGCTAGTGTCCTAAAAATAAAGAAAATATGTGCACTACTACCACAATCCTCACACACCTGATAGTTAATATTAACGTGAAGGAAATTAACTATGTTAAAGTGATATACCTTAGAGGTAAGGTGTATAAAATGTGAATATTAATATATAGTAATACAAACTAAAAAGTCCAATAGTAGGTGATATTATTAATTGTTATGAATCTAGTTAGTCAAAATACTCAATTAATATATCAATGTGATAAAATCATATGAAATATATATACACAGATAAAACATATAAAATAACAAATATTAAGTGATATTTAACAAATAAAAGTGATATACTTCTTGTGTCAAATAAGACAACAGTCCCAACTAGTTGTATCTGGCACTTTGTCTTGTGCCGCTCCGCTTGTGAGTAGATTCTTCTTTGGGGGAGGGTTTACTCCTGTGATTCAGAAATTATCCAAACTATACTGTTCTATGGTGGCGCCTCTCTTTTCTCTCTGTTATCTGCTGGATACTCTACTATATCATCATTTGGGAGTGCTGGAGTCCCCTGGATTCGCATGAAGTTATACCATTGCCACATACAAGCGCACCTCGTTAGGGACTATTGTTCCTCTGACTGTTTTTACTAAGTAAACCATAGAGAATGCCACACAAAATGTAATATTATTTGCATTTCATATGGTGGCACTTTGTCATATTACAATATTTCCGTAAATTAAAGTGAGTGTTGAGTACTTATCAAGTGCATTTGGCTGTTGAATTGGATGTTTCTATTTCGTTGTTGATATTTAGGGGCGGATTTATCAAGCTTCATATGGAGCTTGATGCCCCTGTTTCCGCTCAAGCCTTTAGGGTCGCCGGAAACAGCAGTTATGAAGCAGCGGTCTAGAGACCACTGCTCCATAACTTGTCCACCTGCTCTGACGCCGCGGACATCAACCTGCTAAATCCTATATGATTGGGCTGATTGACACCCCCTGCTAGTGGCTGATTGGCTGTGAATCTGCAGGGGGGCGGCATTGCACAAGCAGCTTTGGTGAACTGCTTGTGCAATGTTACATGCCGACAGCGTATGCTGTCAATATGCTGTCGGCATTCATTGATGTCTGTCGGACATGATCCTCTGAGCGGATCATGTCGGACAGAACGATGATAAATTGGCCTCTTGGTCGAAAATTTTTGGTCAGATGGATTTGTGATCTCTGAAACAAATGCTGTCCATGGGTATGGTATGGTATGAGTATTGTTTGGTTATGGGTGACTTTCACCATATCCCATCCAATATGTTTCTAAGACAGAAATGGTTTTCATGATTCATTGTGATTGTCCTAATGTAGGAAAACTTGTATCGGGAGCTGAAAAAAAACTCTTAACACGATGGACAAGATTGGAGTTGACCCATTAATCAGATTTATTATAAAAACATGTTTAAAAAAATATGTGAATTTAAAATTGCACCTTTTTATGCCTCAGTTACTTGTAATTGTTGTTGTTGTGTGCACAAACAAATCATTAGTGACATCAAACAAATGTACATATATATATATTTTTCCCATTGCTTACAATGGTATTCACCAGCAAATAGGGGAAATTATATAGTGTGATTTGTAGCATATTCACCTTTGCCTGACCAATGTTATAGTTGTTTTTGAATAGTTAAACAATTCATGAAAAATGCAAGCATGTAGGGTTTCCTGCAACAACCTACACAACTGATAAAGTGTAATGTATGGGGAAACATTTTCCAATTATTTATTCTGCTCCAATGGATTTTGAATAGCTGGTGCCTATATTTTAAGCGGGTCTTAAGTGGATTTGACAATATGCTTGATTTTGAATAGGGCTAATAGTGGCCTTAATATAAATTTTCCCCACTGTTTCACAAGTATTTTTATGTATTGTTCATTTTTCTAACCTGGTAAATGTGGGAGCTATGTGTCTCTTCACTTAACATTCAGACAAATTATTAACATTGCTGTATTTCATTTCTTTGCACTTTATCTCAGCGTTTTATTGTAATACTCAACAACATTTTAAAATGTAAAATGTCAATGGGATTTTAGCAAGTTGGCATGTCTGAAGAGCTGCAATTTTTTTTTTTTCTTGGCAAATAGTTTGAACAACTTCAAGCTGTTAAAACAGAGACAGTTAGTGGTTCTACAAACACATGCAGAGATAAATGTAAGCAGCATATTTCTAGCAAATAAAGTCACAATAGGTAAAAATTCAAATTGCACTATATTTAGGCCAAATTACAAGTGGTGCACTATTGTTAGGGCAAGGAGTGTAAAACATGATTGTGAGATCACAGTGTTCTTTGTGCTTGTTTAAATTACAGCAAATTCATTTGTGTGATCCTATTGTAATTTACACTCCCCATATTTTCTAAGAGTTTGGCCGGAGGGTAACAGCTGCACTAAACTACTCTATTAACTCCTAAACCACCACACCCCCACATCGCAAATTACCCTTCTACAGTGTTAATCCCTAAACCGCTACAACCCCCACTGCAAACTACCCCTCTACATGTTGAACCCCTAAACCACCACATCCCCACATAGCAAAATACCCTTCTACTCTATGGGGGATATTTATCAAAGCGTCAACTATGTTGCATTCACGGGCGCCAAACATCGGCCGCGGATCTGAATACGATCTTCTTATTTATCAAAAAAGCCGTCAAAAACACATGCGTCAAGTACGGTGCGAAGAGCATCGGACTGGTGTTAACTAACAGTCATCAATGTCGCGGCTATTCAGGTTTTTCCCAACTTTATTTATACCATTTCATTACTGTCCACGAACAAGCACATTTCTCTTTAGCACATTATTGTATATAGTGTAAATGTATTCTTTTTCTGAGCAGGACTAATTGCGAATATAGCAAGTAGCGACATAGTTGGTGCAAAGTGGAGAGTGAATTATTTTTAATATTGGGCATACATATTTTAGTATGTATAAACATATATATGTGTGTGTGTGTGTGTGTGTGTGTTATGTCAGAAATCTTTTGCAAACATATTTACATGTCCCTAAATTCCTTTTTTTGTTCTAAACAATGTTGTCTGTCATATCTCTGTGTTTATTTATACCACTATATGTATATATTGTAAATGTATTATTATTCTGAGCAGGAATAATTGCAAATATACCATGTAATCAGAGTATCATATGTATTTATTTGCAATCAATTGATATTTTAAAAGGATTGGAAAGTAAAATTTAAGTTTCACTAGTGGGAGCTAGCTGCTAAATGGTGCCTGCACACATTTGTCTCTTGTGATTGGCTAAATAGATGTCTTTAGTTAGCTGCCAGTAGTGCAATGCTGTTCCTTCAGCAAAGGATAACAAGAGAATTTAAATTGTAAAGTTGTTTAACCCTTTGAGTGCTAAGCACTTTCCCACCTGGGTGCTAATATTTTCTAAGGTTTTTTTTATTTATTTAATTTTTGAAAAAAAAATGTTTAACTTTTTTTTTTTTTTTTTACAGACCCCTAAGACTTACACTGAGATACAGGCTTCTAAGCAGCATGCCCCTCCTCCTATACTTAACATTGTTGTTAGCCCCGGCGATGCCTGTCACTCTACAGGCACGATCGCCGGGGTTGGAGCGGTTAGGAGCCCCCAGATCTCCCTCAAGGTGGGAGAGTGCTCATGATGGCTCTGAGCCGTCATTAGCACCAGAGTGAGAAACTCTGTGACGGCTCAGAGCCGTCATTAGCACTCAAAGGGTTAAAATTCTATGTTCTTTCAAAATCATGAAAGAATATTTTGGGGTTTCCTGTCCCTTTAAGAGCTGGGCCAGGTTTCTCTCTGCACCTGTCTAACCCCTCCTGATTGCAATCTATTTTTAAAAAACACCCCTTCACAGGTGTTATAAAATAGGCTTATATAAGATGATATTTCTTACTGAAAAAGAAATTCAAGAGAAGGAAGAAATACACTGAAAATAGCATGCCAGTAAAGAGGTAATTTTAATTTCTGCTGTATCTGATTCATGGCAGTTTAAAGTTAGGTGAGCTATCCCTTTGAGCTATCAGCTTAAGATTATATTGAATAATACATCAATTCTAATTTTAAAATCCTTGTCTAAAATATTACACTGTGTGTCCTAATGTCAGCATCAATGTTTATCTTTAATTCTAATTTCACATATACATAATTTCAAAGTATAATACACAGTGTAACAAATGGCACTGATGAGTGATCAATGACACAAGTATCGAGCAATTTGATTCGTTAGTGATAGTTTATAATGTGTATTTGAATCAGATTGGCTGATGTCATAAATCATGTGATTATGCATATTCCAATCAAAAGTGGTGGAAAAATTCCCTAGTGTGTGGGTTATTTAGGAGTTTGTGCCATAATTGGTGCGAAAAGTTTTGCATTAAAAATGGCGCGAAGTGGAGAGTGTGACTTGTATTACATGGCTTAAACATGGTGCACATGGATTTTTTCCAAAAAATAAAAAGGAAGTTAGCTATATTATGTTGTGTATTTATTTCATTTTTATCTCTATATCTATTAGTGCGACAAGTTTGAGGCAAAACTTTGCACCAAATATGTAGAAATAATATTTTCCCCTTGATTTGTAATGAGAGACAAAGTTGTAGCATAATCCATCAGTAGTAATGTATTTTTAATTTGTATCCCTATATCTACTAGTGCACCAAATGTGTAGCAATAATATTGTTTGATTTAGAAAGGGTATACAATTTTAATAAAGTTTCTCATTTACTTTTATTATGTCATATACTTCATTCTCTTGCAGCATCGAACATAAACTTTCTGTGTTTTCAGACTCCCATTGAGTTCTATGGCATCCGCGACCTTAAGGGTGGCAGATTGAAAACCAGGTACGCTGAGTCGGAAAAGACGCCAGCGTAACTGTAGAAATTTTGATAACTTTGTGAGAACTTCAAATAGTGTCGAATAGGAGGGCGAATGAACACGATTTCACTCGAATTCCACGGGTTTTTAACTCACATCGATGTGCGGCGGATTGAAATCGCGGGATCGTATGTTACGTCACAAATTTTAACTTTTGTCGATCTTGACGCTTTGATAACTACGGTGGATCAATCTCGCGACAATTACGATGCAGAATTCCAGCGTATTTTCAGTTGACGCTGAAAAATACAGAAGCTACCATTACAGAAAAAAAAACAAATGACCAAAAGTAAAACAAAAACAGTAATGCCTATTCTAATACTTAAAAAACACAACCCAAAATTAAACAGCTATACTAACAGTAAGTATTGCCCTAAAGTGACAGCTCTTTTTCAAAGAAAAAAAACACCATTCTACAAGTTAACCCCCACTCTCTCAAAAAAAGGCAATCTAAAAAAAAAAACTACCCTAAAAATTGCCCTGCCCAAAAGAAAACTAATGAAAACAAAAAATAAAACACCAAAAAAAATCCTAACACTAAGGAGCCGATTTATCAATTGTCTGGCAGACATCACTGAATGCCGACAGCATATGCTGTTGGCATTTAACATTGCAGAAGCAGTTCTGGTGAACTGCTTGTGCAATACCGCCCCTGCAGATTTGCAGCCAATCGGCCTCTAGCAAGGGGTGTCAATCAACCCAATCATATACGATCGGGCGGATTAATGTTCACCGCCTCAGAGGAGGTGTATGAGTTACGGAGCAGCGGTATTAAGACTGCTGCTTCTGAAGGCTCGCGCAGAAACAGGGGTATACGGCCCCATTCGGGACATGATAAATTGGACCCTAAACCTCAAAGATGTTACACACCAAAGTTGAATTCTGGCGGTGGCGCTCCAAATTCATCCCTGTGGTGCTCTATCTTTATCCCGGTGGTGTTCCATCTTCATCCCTGTAGTTATTTAGGTTATTTTGGGGTATTTTACGACATGGAGGTGTGGCAGTGAAGGGGTTAACGGAGTAGTGGGGTAGTTTGCAGTGGCAGTGGTGGAAGTATAGGGGTTGATAGAGTAGGGGGCTTGTTGTGTTAGGGTGCAAGTATGGCTGTTTTTTTGTAGTTTTCTGTTCTTTGCGTGTGTCTAGTTAGCTCACACGTGAAAAATATTTACTTTTAACTTGTAATACACGTACTATCTGAAATGCGCAAAGAGCAGAAGTTGAGAGGAGTTAGGTTGCAAGCATGAGTGGTAATTACCGGTCTACTCATAATCTAGTCCTTATTTTGACAGTAGTGATTGGTTGATGGATTGTTGCTGATCAACACTTTTTTTTAATTTCCTTTAAAAATCCAGAGCACAAAATGAACAGTTGTTTTAATGTACTCCAATCACACTGGGAACAACAGTCTGGGGTACTACAAAACTTCAGAGATGCGAGAGGTTAAAGAGCAGGGTTCTTGTGGTTGAAAGCTCACTTAAAGGGACAGTAAAGTCATAATTTATCTTTAATGATTCAGATTGAGCATGAAATTGTAAACGACTTTCCAATTCATTTCTTTTATCAAATTTGCTTTGTTCTCTTGGTATCATAAGAGCTAAGGAGTTTGCACATATCTTTAGTGCTCTATGACAGAAGTGTTTTGCAACATTGTATAACAAAGCTACAAATAATGTTAACCTTATTATATATACAACAAACGTCTGACCCTGATTTCTGTCGGTCAGCCACATGACTATACTAGAACTCAAACTAGATTCCTGGGCCTGTAGCTCATGTTTCATCAAAGTATGCATAGCACACCAGAATACTAGACCTGCAAACTTTCTGTCAACCTAATATGTACTTCAGTTCAGACAACATCTCCTGAATCCAATCTGTCAGCCACATAACTAGATCAGAACTCAAATACATGAAACTACAGACCCTCTGTACATCACATGTGTACATCATATTATACATTTGACTCTGCATCCTCTCTGTAGACCTAATAAACACTTAGGGGCATATTTATGATTGTGCTAGCGGACATGATCAGATATAGCGGATCATGTCCGCTGCACATCGATAAATGCCAACAGCATACGCTGTTGGCATTTATCATTGCACCAACAGTTCTTGTGAACTGCTGCTGCAATACCGCCCCCTGCAGATTTGCAAGGGGTGTCAATCAATCCGATCGTATTCAATCAGGGTTGATTTCTGTTGATTTCTGTCCGCCACCTCAGAGCAGGCGGACAAGTTATGGAGCAGCGGTCTTTAGACTGCTGCTTCATAACTTCTGTTTCCGGCGAGCCTAAACACAGGGCATCAAGCTCCGTACGGAGCTTGATAAATATGCCCTTTAGACTTCTACAACTGCATCTATTTTTCAACCCTTATGCAGAGAAGACCCCTAGCTTTGCAGCCCCTCTAGGAGCCCCATATCTCTATGACAGGCCTCAGATCATATCCAATTGGGTAGGCAGCATCTTAAAAGCCACAAATCTAAGATAAAGTGCACTAAACATGCATATATCGCAATCCATACAAATACAATATTATACATTGATTTGCGATGATTAAAAATATATCTATCAAAAATCCACCAGTAAAATGGCAATGAAAATGTAAAAGTCTTTTTTTTTTTTAAATTAATATGATTAAATATTTAAGAGCAGGAAGGATTACTTTTGCAAGCTCAGTTATTGCACCTTGTATCCTTATTCAAATAAATAAAGCTTCATGAGGAAATGCTAATCTCATACGAAGACTCGCTCTCACAAATATCTATTTGGCCAGTTCATAGATAGCACCACTCACAACATTTGTATACCACAAGATTACTGGGTTACAAGTAGCCTTTCAGCTGTGGACTCTTACATTCACCTCTGTCAATGGATTCCGCAAGTAGTGATCATGTGATTTTCACAGTCTAGTGACTTTCTGGTGTCTCTCTTCACACACCTCTGTGCAAAGACTACCACCACTTCAGTGAGTGGTTTACACAGCCAATAAAAGGGGGGGGGTGCTTTATCTTTGGAGATATTTTTTATTTTTTAAGTTGGATTCGCTTAACATTCATAAGCATCGTATTTGGAAAATGTCAATACATTTCACCATACCTGCCTTTATCAAGATGTCCTGTAGTTGAATTGTTACTTCTTTTTATACATCTGGTGCATTAACTCAATTTCTTAAAGTAGCAGTTCTCTAAAGGTTTATAATTAAAACACATAATGCAAACATCTCTCCAAAAACCTTTCGTAAAGTAATTTTTAAATTAATATTACATAAGAAAAGAGGAGTTAAATCTAATTCAGTGTTTAAACTCTTCGGATCAAGAGTATTAAATAAATATATTGATTCTGCTTCATGATACAACATTTTATTTTGAAAATATCCTCCTCTTCAAACCTTTCTTTTTAATCTACCCAATATTTTAGACTCTTCACAGTTTCATTGTGCACTTCTTTAAAGTGTTTGGAGAATAAATGCCCTTCAAAATTCTTCCTAATATTCAATAGATGTTGTCCAATCCATTCTCTGAGTGGTCTTTGAGTTTGTCCTAAATATTGTTTTTTGCAAGAGCATCTTTAAAGCCACACACCCACATCAGGCCTAAAATGAGATCTCTGACTTTGTAGTCTTCTGTCAGCCACATGCCAATATCAGACCTCACAATGGAACCTTTCTACTGTAGCCCCTCGGACATCTACATGTCCACATTAGAGTAGAACTCTGTCCCTGTAGCCAGTCAGCCACATATACACATCAAATCAGACTTCTGGCTTTCCATCCCCTCTATAAACATAATTTATACTTCAGATCAGACTCCTGGTATTGCATTCCATATGCATTCCATATGTTGTCCACCTGCCAATATCAGACCTCACATCATACCTCTAGTCCTGCAGGTTCTTTGTTTAGCTATATTCCTACATTAGACTAGAATGTTGGCCCTGTAGCATGCCTGTCTGACATATACACATTTCAGATCAGATGCCTAGTCTTGCATCATATATGACAATCCAATATATAATTCAGATCATACTTCTGGACGTGCACACAACCTGTCAACCATATGACTACATCAGAATGAAGTGCATTAAGTAAAAAATAAGTGTAGCGCTGGACAACAGAACTCACTGCCTGTGTTACCTTCCACGTGAAACACCAAAAGTAAGATACAAAAAAGAGGGGATATAGGAGGGCGCTAGGAACAGAGTTTATAATGTACCGGTTGAAAGGTGATAAATTATAAATGAGTAGAAGACAACCTTTTGGTTAAATAATTAGTACAATTTATTTCTAAAAAGAGGAACACAATGGTTTATCTCTAGGGATAATTTTCTTATGTAACATATAATATATATAGATCCAATGGATATCACCAATTAATAAAAATGGATGTATGTTCTAAAGTAGGAAATAATAATAAACATCAAGATATGCCAAGGAATATATATATGCAATATTGAGTGGAATAATATATTGTATCACTGATGCAGCAATTAGATAAATGTCTGCAAGAATGTTACACAATTATGTCATTCTAATCTAAAAGATAATGCTCAAAAAATGTAAAGGTACGTACATACATAAAACTAAATAAAATGTTTTAATGTATTCCAGGGGCCAAGTGGAAATATAATGAATCTATAGGGACGTCTCCCAAAACTCCTACTAGCGTTGGTGATATAGGCGGCTCCAAAAAGGGGATTTATGACAATGTGTGAATCCAAAAAAACAACTCTAAGGAAGTTTATAATATATAGTTCTATGAACATTGATTCTTCAGATGTTATATGTCGTTTGTCCACAATGTTTAGGGTACTTAAAATTGCCACAATACAGTTCTCAGTGAGAGGTTACAATTACCTATGTCTTTTTTATTGTATCAATGATACATGGAGATGGTCGGTACTCACCCTCCAATTTTTGGAATCCCTTGTACAGTTTACCTGTTCTTTATGATACAATCAGTCTCCGAAGAAATTTCAGCGTCCTTCTCCCAGGACGGATTCTGACGATCTGCTTCTGATGCACGATCACGTGTGTGAACGTCACATGATATTCCTGCACCTGTCTTGATTCGTTTTGATGTTACCTGCACTTAGTACATAGCGTACGCAGGGCTTTTTTTCTTCATGTACATTCTGATGTGTAAGCTCTAAGATGGTGATAAAAGTTCTTATAGATTTGGCCAAACCTTGTGAACTCAGTAAATGAAGGAATGCAAAGTAGTACCAGCTGTAGTGTTTGGTGTATAAGTACCCAATCCTCTGATTTTTATTGGTCTATATATAATGAGCTGAATTTAAGGTGTAACTATTTAAGGTGGTATTTCTATTTATTGGAGGACCTAAAACTAGAGCATAATAGTTTCTTCATCTTTTTAACAAGTATATATGAAATAGTACGATTAATATATTTATGAGAAATTGACAGTGTAGTAATATTAGAATGGCCCCATGAAGAATTAAAATAAAAATACATATAAAAAAATATAAATAAAATACAAACAGGAATAGGCTTCATAAAAGTCGGCTTTTGGAAAAAGTGACAATATATATATATATATAAGGAACTCATTTCGTTATAACAATTTCATAAACCTATATGTAACTGAAGGCTTCGTATAAATACATGTATATCCAACTATAGAATATTAACATTGGTTCTATATACTTTGTATTTTTAAATTATTGTTCCTTTCTTGTAGTCTTACTTATATATATATATGTGCTTATCTTCTTCTCTTGTATAAAGAGGCATACATATGCAAAATCACCTGATCTGAAAGATCAAGTAGCTTAGGTCTCCAGTAGTTTTTTTTTATATATATTTATTGCATATTTCTAGATAAAATTATAGCAAAAAATTAAACAGTTACTAGTGATTGAATTAATACTTCTTAAAGAGACCTAGTTAAATATTGAGTATGAAGTGTCTATGGTTATAAGTTCCCAAGTTTATATGTCTGCAATCTATCCATGACATAGTTATTTTAGTGTTAGAAAAAACTCCTAAGGGACCAGTTATAGGGTATGCTTACAATCTAAGTGGATATTTATGAATTAAGTATATAACTCCTAAAGGATTATTTTAGTGATTTCAGTGGAAAATAAGAAATTTGAAACCAACATTGTGGACAAACGACATATTAAATCTGAAGAATCAATGTTCATAGAACTATATATTATGAACTTCCTTGGAGTTGTTTTTTAGATTCACACATTGTCATAAATCCCCTTTTTGGAGCCGCCTATATCTACAATGCTAGTAGGAGTTTTGGGAGACGTCCCTATAGATTCATTATATTTCCACTTGGCCCCTGGAATTAGGCTTCATATATTTTGATCGGCAGAGTTTTTTAGCCGGTTTTAATACATTTTAATTGGTTTTATGTATGTACGTACTTAAATTTTTCGAGCATTATGTTTTAGATTAGAGTGACATAATTGTGTAACATTCTTGTAGACATTTATCTAATTGCTGCATCAGTGATACAATATATTATTCCACTCAATATTGCATTTATTTATTCCTTGGCATATCTTGATGTTTATTATTATTTCCTACTTTAGAACATACATCCATTTTTATTAATTAGTGATATCCATTGGTTTATATATATATATATATATATATATATATATATATATATATATATATTATATGTTACATAAGAAAATTATCCCTAGAGATAAACTATTGTGTTCCTCTTTTTATAAATAAATTGTACTAATTATTTAACCAAATGTTGTCCTCTACTTATTTATAATTTATCACCTTTCAACCGGTACATATAAACTCCGCTCCTAGCGCCCTCCTATATCCCCTCTTTTTACATCAGAATGAAGATCTGATCCCTGTCATATACCCTCTGTGTTGGTGACATATCTTATTTCTGCCCCTGCAACTCCCTTTTAATCCTAATATGTATCTTAGATCAGGCTTCTGCCCCTGCATACCATTTGTCAGCTCCATGACTACTTCATAATTCAGAGCAGGTTCGTGGACATGCAGCCTCTCTGTTACATGTGCACATCAGATTAGCCCTGCTCCACCTCTGTCAACCTAATAAACACTTTGTATAAGACTTCTTGCCTTGCATTCAACTTCTTAACCATAATGCATTTAAGGAGCATGGCCCTACAGGCCCTCTAGAATCCATATAGCCACATCATGCCTCAGATCAGATCCATGTTGCCCTGCACCATGTGCAATTCCTACACTAGACCTCAAATATCTTCAGCTCCTCTAGCAACCTTATGGCCAAACCAGACTTTAGATCAGACCCTTGGCCTTGCTTGATTAGACCATTAGACCTGGGTTTTGGTAACTATTCTACCCTTCCTTGCTTCCTGAAAATATGTATATGAATTACTGGAATGTGATTATTTTTTACTGCTTCAGCTTTAACCACTTGATGTCTAAATACATGTGTATGATGTTCAAAAAGTAAAAAAGGGCTTTCAACACTGTATGCTAAAAATGTCACTTTATACATCCAAAATCATTAAAACATACAAGGTATGGATGGTCACAGTAACCCAGCAGTACTCTGACACATTTCAGCTTGAAAAAGCTGTAGTCATAGATCCTACACTTGTTGTGTATTAATACCTGTGTTTGACCATGCCTGATAACTGGACTAGGCCAGTTGTATACTGCTATACAATTAACCTTTTGCTGTTTAAATACCTGTCTATCACCATGCCTATATATCCATGTGTGCTTACTGAAAACTTGTTTAATTACCCTCCTGCTCCCAGAATCCTATGTATAATTCTGCCTGTTCATATAATTGCTATTTGAAACTTGATTGACATTTACCTTTTGCTATCTGAACACCTGTAATTATCATACTTGCTATATTATGCTGCAACAAATACTTCATAACATTATATGGTGGTGAATTCACAAGTGTCCGATAAGTGGAGTCAGGATGCCCTGTCCCCAGGAGTGGAGGTCAGCAAAATAAAATAATACAAATAAAATAATATGTCTGGAATTGAACAAAGTTAATTTTTATATAAAATAGTATTTATGATAAAGTGCCTGACATTTGAGACCATTGTTGGTCAACAAGTTAGAGACTGCAAGTCATTTTTTTTTAATATATAAATAAAGTATGAAGAAAACAGGATAAGTGAGTGAACAAATCCACTGAATTTAACATCAGAAGACAGTCTGACTCGATTTTTTGCCGAAAAATATAAGCATAAATCTCCTGGGCATTCAGGCATCCTACGTGAACTATCTGGGAGAACAACGTAGATCTGTCAGTATGCCTTGCAGCAAAGCTTGGCATTAACCTGTCAAAACGAGATGTTTAACAGTACTTGATCTCACTCTGCTGTTATCAAATGAAGCTGAAATTTGTTTTTTTAGAACTTAACATCATGTTTCTTGTTACATTAATGTTTTACTTGCGTGTACTGGGTAGTAATCAGAATGAAGCAATGTTATCTATACTAAGTGATCCTAATGTTGGTATCTACTCTGTATTTGTGTGTCCTATTTTATTATGTAAATGTATTATATATATATATATATATATATATATATATATATATATATATATAGTATATATACAGTAATACAACACACAGAGAAAGTCCAGCACTCACTTACAAGCTCTCAGCTAAGATTTAAAAGCAAACATGGAGAGGTTAGTTACCGTATCTGGCCAAATGGGACAAGCCCAGGTACCACGTCAAGGTCCTTTCCAATACCTTGGACCCTAAAACAGCCACACAATTCAAGCTCTCAAATCCAAACAAGGAAAGGGTGCACAGGCTTATGTAATCACCCTAGACATATACAAAACATGGAAGGGGACTGCACTCTCATACCGGGCTGGGTACACATCCCATGACCCTGCAACATGCCCAGCCCTGGGTGCTCACCAGCACTCACAGGAAGCTGTGCTGTCCTCAGAGTCACATGCAGTTAACCCCAGACAGGTCTGGGTGCAAGAACCATAGGGAAAATTACAAAACAAATGAATACAATACACAGAAAAAGTCCAGCACTCACTTACAAGCTCTCAGCTAAGATTTAAAAGCAAAAATGGAAAGGTTAGTTACCACATCTGGCCAAATGGGACAAGCCCAGGTACCACGTCAAGGTCCTTTCCAATACCTGGGACCCTAAAACAGCCACACAATGCAAGCTCTCAAATCCAAACAAATTGCATACAGTATATATATATTGCCAAAGAACGGTCTAACAATGGTATTGAGCTGGTTGTTTGTTCCTGTGAGTGTGCATATATAAATATATATATATATATATATATATATGTGGTTGAAATGATTTATAAAAGACACTTCTTTTTAGGTGCATGGAAGGTTCAAAAGTACAAAAATAATTTAGTTTTTTACTCTCCTTGTGCTAAGAAGGAGGATGAAAAATGTCCATTCCCTTCCTAGCCACATATTACACAGCCAAGTCATGCTCTCAAATAACCCTGTTCACATAAAATACTTGTGACTCCACCACCATGGAACTCCCCCTGTTAGAGTAAGTCAAGATAAGCTTTCATCCAACCTATGTTTAATGGTCATAATATTATCCATTTTTAATTTAAGTATTTTATGTTTCACAAGTTACACAAACATGATGTCTACTGCGTAAACACATAAAACAAAATTTTTAATTTGGGAATTTTGTGGAATCTCTAGGTATGATATGAAAGTTTTCTAGCAGAATATATAAAAGAGGCACTAATTCTCTTTATTTTATTAAAGGGACATAAAACCCTTTTTTTCTGTAGCATAGTGGTCCCCACACATCCTCCCTCCCGTGATTGCTAGCTAGAGCTACCATTTCACATTTTTCTGTAGTGTAGCTCCCCCCTTGCGCCCTCTCCCTTAATTTTTTTCTTCAGTATAGGGTCCATCCCACTCCCTCCCCCTCCATCCTCCCACTCCCTTCCACACAGTGTCACCACCTGTAACAATCTGGCATCTGGAAAGGATTGATCACTC
This sequence comes from Bombina bombina, assembly GCF_027579735.1. Classification (NCBI taxonomy): domain Eukaryota; kingdom Metazoa; phylum Chordata; class Amphibia; order Anura; family Bombinatoridae; genus Bombina; species Bombina bombina. Next base: position 827,485,087 of record NC_069504.1, read on the forward strand.
CAAAACTGATCTTTGTTTGTTTTGCTTTTGTTTGTTTTTTATGTGTTTTTTTTTAATGTATCTCTCCCCTCAGTAAATATTTCTCTTGTCCCTAAATGCTACTGACTGTGAATGTTCCTGAAACTCAAAACCTAAAAACAACATGAAATTGTTATATTTGTCATTAATCTCCACATTTTGGCACAGAGTACCAGCCAAATATGTGTAACGTGATTTGTGTTTCGCGCTTTAGTTCTAATACAGTGTCAGCCAGGTGAAAAATTACAAATCGCAAAGGGCAAGATTACAAGTTGTGTGGTACGGCTATACCGCTGAAAAATTGGCCTTTGCTTGCGGAATAGTCAGATCACCCGTATTACAAGTCATGCGATACAGCTATTCCGCAAGCGTTTTAGTCTATACCACAAGGATCCATTCCGCACTCAAAAAATATCCTTTGAGTGTGGAATGTTCAGCTCACCTGTATTACAGGTTGTGCGGAATGGCTATTCCGCTAGCGTTATAGCTTATACTGAAATGATCCATTCCGCAATAAAAAAACAGTAGTTATGGATTTTGCGTAAAAAAAATGTTTAATAAAACTCATAACAAAAATGTTACAAAGTACACTAATACCCAAAAACTACCTATTAACCCCTAAACCGGCATCCCTGCATCACAAATACTATAATAAACCTATTAACCCCTAATCCACCACCCACATTGCGACTCCCTAAATAAACCTAAACAAAATTATCCAAAATTAAAAAATGATACCATATCTTAGACCCTTATAAAATAAAAAACGCCACTAATCTAAGACTAAACTACCAAAAGCCTTAAAAGGGCCTTTTGTAGGTCATTGCCCTGAAGAAATCAGCTCATTTACATAAAAAAATTACCCCCTAACAGTACAACCCCCCACCCACCCAAACCCCCAAAATAAAAAAGACCTAACTCTAAAAAAATCTAATCTACCCATTGCCCCTAAAGGGGCATTTGTATGTGCATTGCCCTTAAAAGGGCAATCAGCTCTTTTGCTGCCCATTAAAAAATAAAAAAGCACTCATCTAAAAAAAAAACACCCCCAAAAAGACACTAACCTAAAAAAATGTACTCACCGTTTCTGAAGTCCGGACATCCATCTTCTTCCAGGCAGAGCAAATTCTTTATCCAGGTGGCGAAGATCTTCTTCCAGGGAGACACCATTTTCATCCTGGTGCCACTGAGGCAGAGCGGAGAAGGAACGGCGACGGTGAAGACACCCAACGTGAAGGGTCCTCTTCATGCGATCTTCTGCCACACACTGAAGATTGAATGCAAGGTACCCCTTTTATATCGGGGTACCTTGCATTCCTATTGGCTGAAAATTTCTGTTCAAATCTCCATAGACATCAATGGGGGAGGGTTTAACACTTTTTCTCCATTGATGTCAATGGGGGAATACGTGCATGAGCACGTCAAGTCAGGACTTGACTTTTGTGTTATGGAGCTTAACGCACCATACCGCACAAAACAAGAAGGTTTTTTTGTAACTTGTAATGGCAACACTATGGAAAGTGTTTAGCGTTATTTACTCACCGGGTTTAGCGTTCTTTAAATATTAAATATAAAATATTAAAATTATTAATAATTAATTTGAAAAATTGTTAAACATACTGTAAATTTTTTATATATACACGTACACGAATGGCGAATCACAGGGCGGCCATTAGAACAGCAATAAAAAATGGAGACTCGGAACAGCCAGTGGCCAGGCATTTTGCCAAACATGGACACACGGTCAAGGACCTGAGATATGTGATCATTGACCACGTCCCCCCCCTGCCCAGGGGTGGCGACAGAGGCAAGTTACTGCTACGAAAGGAGTCCAGATGGATTCACACACTGGACACTCTAACTCCAAAAGGATTGAATACCAATTTTGATTTACACTGTTTCCTGTAAAGTGATAATGATGTCTAATAACAATATGTGAATTAACATCTGGATAAGGAAGGGAGTCTATTGATACTAGATTCTGATAGGTCCACATATCTAGTAACATGACTACTCCAATACTGTTATATATTTTGTAAATAGAATTAGCTTCATGTTTTCAATCTGAATTATATTTGTTCCAATTGTGATAATATTGAGTTTATTTAAAAGTCTCTCTATACAGATTAAATACTGGCCAGTATATTGCTGTCAATACTCAGCCCCCCACCTCCTCCTCTGATAACTGGCTAAAATGCCAATGTTTAACGATAATGTTATATTATACACACATGTGTTATGTTGATATCTAATGTGGAAATTACTGATGAGGAGATGTTAAGAATAAATATGGGGTGTCTCTGTAATATGTAGAGGTCATCCTTACAGCGCTGTTCCATTATATTTGTCTAAGCATTACCGTTGCTAAGTTGCGGTAATTTTTATTTCGCTTTTTGTTTCAGTTGGCCTGCTGGGGGTTCCGTAGTGCTGCCTCGCGCATGCGCAGTTGCGCGGAGTGAACGCTGCCGGAAGCCCGCCGTAGGCAGAGCTGGATGGTTTGCACCTGGGGTAAGAGGGGTTTTATGTATGTATATAAAGGACTTGCACTATGTTATTTGTTATGTTTGACAAAGGGGGAAACCCCGAAACGTTACAGATTGAATAAAGTCCACATCAGTGGTGAAATATAAGACCTATGAGTGCGGTCTCTGCTTCTGTTTATATTATTTCTATGCACTGCACCTAGGCATTATATGGATAACGAGAGTGCTTGGTGACAATTTGCTTATATATATATATATATATATATATATAAATATATATATATATATATATATATATATATATATATATAAGGCAATAAGTAAAATACAAACCCCAAGAGCTAAAGTTACAAAAAATAAAAAAGTAAAATTACAGAAAAACATAAACAAAGCTATCAAAATAAAAAAAATAAACCTAAACTAATACCCCTATAAAAATAAAAAATCCCCCCCAAAATGAAAGCACCCCCATATCTAATACTAAACTACCAATAGCTCTTAAAAGGGCCTTTTGTAGGGCATCGCCCTAAGTTAAACAGCTCTTTTTTTCTTAAAAAATTACCAATTACCCCCTAACAGTAAAACCCCCTCACCCACCAAACCCCCCCCCCAAAAAAAAACTAAACTATCCATAGCCCCTAAAGGGGTATTTGTATGGGCTCTTTTACTGCCCAAAAAAACCCTAATCTAAAAAAAAAAGCCACCACAAAAAACTAAAAAAAAAGTCTAAGACTAAGCTCCAAATAGGTACTCAGCGTTGAAAACCTATGAGAAGGTTTTCTTCCAGGCGGCTCCATCATCTTCTATTTTCATCTGGAACGAAGGCGCCACGGAGCGGAGGTGTGGAGCTGTTTTCCCCCATGGATCCTCAGCGGCGGTCCTCAATGGTGACAGTCCTTGGCGGCAGTGCTCCTCAGGGGTGTGGAGGCTCCTCTCCATCCGATGTACGTTGTACACTGAATATTGAATGCAAGGTACCACATTCAATTTGGGGTACCTTGCATTCCTATTGGCTGAAATTTTGAAATCAGCCAATAGGATAAGAGCTTCAGAAATCCTATTGGATGTTCAAATTAGCCAATAAAATTTCAGTAGCTCTCATCCTATTGGCTGATTTCAGAATTTCAGCCAATAGGAATGCAAGGTACCCCAATAAATATGGGGTACCTTGCATTAAATTTTCAGTGTGCAACGGACGATCGCATGAAGAGGAGCCTCCATGCCACCAAGAACCGCCACCCCGAGGACTGCCACCCCCGAGGACCATCGCCGGGGACCGCCTCCGAAGAGTCGTCATTGAGGAACACCACTGAGGATCCATGCATCGGGGAAGCCAGCTCCGTGCCTCCTCTCTGCGCTGCCTTCACTCTGGATGAAGATAGAAGATGATGGAGCCGCCTGGAAGAAGACCTTCTCCACCGGACTCCAGAAATGGTAAGTACCTATTTGGGGCTGAGTTTTAGGATTTTTTTTTTATTTTTAAGATTAGGGATTTTATTTGCTGTAAAAGAGCTGATTGCCCTTTTAAGGGCAGTAAAATAGCTGAATGCCCTTTTAAAGGGCAATGATCATACAAATGACCCTTTAGGGGCAACGGGTAGTTTAGATTTTTTAAGTGTTATGTTTTATTATTTTCATAGGGATTAGCTTTAATTTTTTTATTTTTGTTAATTTTATTTTTTTTCTGTAATTTTAGAGTTTTTAATTTTTTGTAACTTTAAATAATTATTTTGTAATTTAATGTTAGGTTTTATTTAAGTGTAACTTAGTATTGGGGTAATTTAGGGGGTGTCAGGTTGGGGGCTTAGTATTTAAATCAGTTATTTGCGTTGTGGGAGGGTTGGCGGTTTAGGGGTTAATAGGTTAATTAGGCTTATTGCAATGTGGGGGTTTGGCGGTTTACGGGTTAATAGGTTAATTAGGTTTTTTGTAATGTGGAGGTTTGTTGGTTTAGGGGTTAATCTGTTAATTAGTTTTATTGCGATGTGGGGAGTAGTCGGTTTAGGGGTTAATAGGTTAATTAGGTTTATTGCGATTCGGGGGTTTGACGGTTCAGGGGTTTGTTAATAGGTTGTGCGGGAGGATAGGGTTTTTTTGTTATACTTTGTGCGAGCGGTTACATGTTTTTTTATTTATTTCTTGTGGGCAGTTGCATTTTTTTTTTTGTTATTTCGTGTGGGAAGATGTGTGTTTTTTTTAAAGGCTTCGGGTTTGCCTACGCATCATCCAGGAGAATTCCGAAAATGGCAGGGTGGTGAAAGAATCTATCTAGGTTGGATTCTTTCACCATCCTGCCATTTTCAGAATCCACTGGGATGCAGCTTTGCTGCTTCCAGGTGGATTCTTTTGGCTGCTTCATGCAGCCAACATTCTTTTGGCTGCCTCATGCAGCCAACATTCCTTTGAGGATGCGTGGGCAACTGACGACACCGACGGACGTGTTACAAATGCGATTATAGTATAGATATATATATATTCTATGGATTAGTTAGCACAAAACACAAATCGTGTAACGCATATTTTACATTCCCATGTTCTTCACATAGAATTTTTTTAAATTTTTATTATTAAATATATCTATCTATCAATATATCAAAAAAGTTACAGGGTGTGTGCACTCTCACCAAAAGTTCCACAGCTGCCAGGGTGCTCTAAGAGAATTAAGTCCCAAATATGAAAGAAACACTCACTGGTCTTCGGTCGTCAAACAAATAATTTTATTAGAATGTGACGTTTCGGGGTAAACAAACCCCTTCCTCTGACAAACAAATTGTGAAATAGTAAGCCTTATAAAGCCTAAGAAGGCCCTCCTCCAGCAGTCTGCCAATAGGAGAGCAGCATGTGCAAAAACTCAAACCTATGTCATCAGAAATAATCAACTTCTGTGTTCAATAAGTGATAATAGAACAAACTCTATGGTATTCCCAATCATTATCCTAGGGACACCACCAAAGATACTTTAATGTGCTAGACCAAACGATACACATAGTAAAAAATTATAACAAAGTAGTAAAAAAATATATATCAAGTGATTGTCGAAAATAACGCTCACTGATAGGTGGATGTTCACAAACCCCTTCGCATAATGTATACGCCCAATTCCGTTATAGAAAATAAACAAGATAAACTAACAAATCCAAGTGATGTAAAGATATCTAGAGCCAAGATTGAATATCTAATACCAAAAATAAAACTAATAGCATAAGTCGTGCACAAACGCACTATAAATATAAACGGCAAAATAACACCTTATGCACCACATTATAATGTGTCAGATGCGTAGTCATTGAAACAGGCAACCGTCTCAACACCTAGACGAATCAAACTTTAAGGGGAGGGACAATCCCTCCAAGACACATATACGTCACTCATCTACCATAACCCGATGTATGTTCACTATAGGACGAGGCAATAGGTGCGACCAATAATCATGCAACATATCTATGTAACAAAAAAATAAACAAACGAACCTTCACTAACCGAGATTCAAGGGACAGGTCTTATGTCACAAAATAAACCACTAAGAGCATCACGCTACTAAAGCCTCACATAGAAATCCACCATATGCTAATCATAAAAGCTAGCCATCAAAAACTACAACATCTTATAGGGGAGTGTCAAACATGGTGACGTTATCAACGGCTGGAGACATAAACAAACAAACCCAGTCACTTACTGTTGTATTCAGTATAAATAAATTACAAATTTACAAGCCCCCACAAGAAGTTAGAACTAAACAAATATATATATACACCAAACAGACAAGGAATGCAGACAAAACCACCAACATCCTGTGTAAATCTAACCACATTGTATAAACTAATTGATCAAAGGCAATATCCCCAAAATAAAATAAATCATCCCTACAAAATAATAAACACTGACACAATGCATCACTGTGACTATGAGGCCCATTTATCAAGCTCCATATGGAGCTTGAAGGGCCGTGTTTTTGGCGAGTCTTTAGATGAGGCGGACAGGAATCACAAGAATTCAACCCGATCAAGTACGTTGGATTGATTGACACCCCCTGCTGGCGGCCGATTGGCCGCGAGTCTGCAGGGGGCGGCGTTGCACCATCTCAATGCTGAATACGGAGAGCATATTGCTCTCCGCATTAAGCGATGTCTGTCGGACCTGATCCGCAATGTCGGATCAAGGCCGGCAGACATTTGGTAAATCGTCCTCATTGTGTCTCATGTGGGAGCCCCCAAGCAAATATAATGAATACCAAAGGTTCCAAAAAGAGTGCAAGTGAACAGACTAAATAAAACATAAAGGTTAGACATACAGAATACATTTTTTTAAAAAATTAAAAGCAGACCAATACTTGGCTACAGCTCAATACATACACATCAATGGTAGCATAATAGGCAGAACTTAAAAATTATCAATCGTGATAGTCTCCAAATAAACAACAATGCCCCATAAAAGAAAATACAATGGGGGGTAGTTATCAACGTGTCAACTTTCCTGCCTTCGGCCGCCCAATACGCCCGCCTAAGCTCGCCTACCATCGCCGCTGTGGACCTGAAAAAATTTGCCTAAGTTATCAATAAATCTGTCAAAAAGCCGTGCACCAAGTACGGGGCAATGAGCAGCAGACTGTTAGAGTTATCACTCATTCGATCTCGCTGCTCTTCGGCTTTTTTACAGCTTTATTGCTAGCCTGTCAATAAGCACCCACACTAAACTACACTGTTCTACCCCTCTATACCGGCACCCCTGGAGCCCCCCGCAACTCAATAAAGTTACTAACCCCTAAACCGCCGCTCCTAGACCCCGCCGCAACTCTTATAAATGTATTAACCCCTAAACCGCCGCTCCTAGACCCCGCCGCAAATCTTATAAATGTATTAACCCCTAAACCGCCGATCCCGGACACCGCCGCAACCTACATTATACCTAGTAACCCCTATCCTGCCCCCCCTATACCGCCGCCCTCTATAATAAAGTTATTAACCCCTATCCTGCTGATCCCGCACCTCGCCGCAACTAAATAAATAGTTTAACCCCTAAACCGCCGCTCCCGGACCCTGCCGCAACCTATATTAAATTTATTAACCCCTAATCTGCCCCCCCTACACCGTTGCCCCTGATCCAATGAGCCAATCAGATTGAGCTCGCATTCTATTGGCTGATCTGATCAGCCAATAGAATGCAAGCTCAATCTGATTGGCTGATTCAATCAGCCAATCAGATTTTTCCTACCTTAATTCCGATTGGCTGATAGAATCCTTTGGAATTGAAGGGACACCATCTTGGATGACGTCCCTTAAAGGAGCCTTCATTCGTCGGTAATCCGTCGGGGAAGAAGGATGTTCCGCGTTGGCGGGATGAAGATTGAAGACCCCGCATGGAAGATGACATCGCCCTGATAGAAGACTTCTTCAGCGCCGCTTGGAAGATGACATCGCCCAGATGGAAGACTTCTTCAGCGCCGCCTGGAGGATCACTTCATCGGATGGAAGATTTCTTCAGCGCCCCTTGGAGGATCACTTCTGCCGCTCCGGATCTCCTCTTCAGTTCCATCGGTGGCTCGGCTGAGTGAAGACGACTAAAGGTAGGATGATCTTCAGGGGATTAGTGTTAGGTTATTTTAAGGGGGGGTTGGGTTAGATTAGGGGTATGTGGGTGGTGGGTTTTAATGTTGGGGGGGTTGTATTTTTCTTTTACAGACAAAAGAGCAGTTTTCTTTGGGGCTTGCCCCACAAAAGGCCCTTTTAAGGGCTGGTAAGGTAAAAGAGCTTTGAACTTTTTTAATGTAGAATAGAGTAGGGAATTTTTTTTATTTTGGGGGGCTTTGTTATTTTATTAGGGGGATTAGATTAGGTGTAATTAGCTTAAAATTGTTGTAATATTTTTTAAATGTTTGTAACCTATTTTTTTATTTTTTGTAACTTAGCTTTTTTTATTTTTTGTACTTTAGTTAGTTTATGTAATTGTATTTAATTGTAGTTATTTGTATTTAATTTATTTAATTAATTTAATGATAGTGTAGTGTTAGGTTTAATTGTAACTTAGGTTAGGATTTATTTTACAGGTAATTTTGTATTTCTTTTAGCTAGGTAGTTATTAAATAGTTAATAACTATTTAATAACTATTCTAACTAGCTAAAATAAATACAAAGTTACCTGTAAAATAAAAATAAATACTAAAATAGCTACAATGTAATTATTAATTACATTGTAGCTATCTTAGGGTTTATTTTACAGGTAAGTATTTAGTTTTAAATAGGAATAATTTATTTAAGTATAGTGTAGTGTTAGGTGTAATTGTAACTTAGGTTAGTTTTTATTTTACAGGTAAATTTCTCTTTATTTTAGCTAGGTAGCTATTAAATAGTTAATAACTATTTAATAGCTATTGTACCTAGTTAAAATAAATTGAAAGTTACCTATAAAATAAAAATAAATCCTAAGATAGCTACAATAAAATTATTATTTATATTGTAGCTATATTAGGGTTTATTTTAAAGGTAAATATTTAGTTTTAAATAGGATTAATTTAGTTAATAATAGAAATATTATTTAGATTTATTTAATTAATATTTAAGTTAGGGGGGTGTTAGGGTAAGTGTTAGACTTAGGTTTAGGGGTTAATAAATGTATTACAGTGGCGGTGGTGTAGTGGGGGGCAGGATAGGGGTTAATAAATGTATTATAGGTGGCGACGGTGTAGGGGGGGCAGATTAGGGGTTAATAAATTTAATATAGGTTGCGGCATGGTCCGGGAGCGGCGGTTTAGGGGTTAAACTGTTTATTTAGTTGCAGCGAGGTGCAGGATCAGCAGGATAGGGGTTAATAACTTTATTATAGAGGGCGGCAGTATAGGGGGGGCAGGATAGGGGTTACTAGGTATAATGTATATTGCGGTGGTGTCCGGAAGTGGCGGTTTAGGGGTTAATACATTTATTATAGTTGCGGCGGGGTCAGGGAGCGGCGGTTTAGGGGTTAATATGTATAGAGTAGCTTGCGGTGGGCTCCGGGAGCGGCGGTTTAGGGGGTAATAACTTTATTTAGTTGCAGCGGTGTAGGGGGGGCAGATTAGGGGTGTTTAGACTCGGGGTACATGTTAGGGTGTTAGGTGTACACACTTCCCATAGAAATCAATGGGATGTCTGGCAGCAGCGAACTTGTACTTTTGCTATGGTCAGACTCCCATTGATTCCTATGGGATCCGCCGCCTCCAGGGCGGTGGATTGAAAACCAGGTACGCTGGGCCGGAAAAGTGCAGAGCGTACCTGCTAGTTTTTTGATAACTAGCAAAAGTAGTCAGATTGTGTCGCACTTGTGTACGGAACATCTGGAGTGACGTAAGAATCGATCTGTGTCGGACTGAGTCCGGTGGATCGAAGCTTACGTCACAAAATTCTACTTTTGCCCGTGTCTAGCCTTTGATAACTAAGGCAAATCAGCCTCGCCACAAATATGCTGCGGAATTCCAGCGTATTTGAGGTTGACGGCTTGATAACTACCCCCCATAGTGTAGAACAATAATCTGAAATACTAAATACATCAAAACTCCCCTAAAGTTAAATATTTCCAAATGACTTAACTACAAGTCAGGAGATAAACAGATGAAAAGAATAAAAAAGGAAAAGAACATGGACTCTCATTCACAAGTGAACTCTATAGTTAACCCAGCTCTAATCTCTGGAAGACTAAAAAATGGAGTGTTGGACTCTCATTGTGAAAAGTCCTTAGAGGAAACATTGCCATCCCGTGTTGACATTTAGTCCCTTTGGTGCAAGTGTTCCCAGCTCAAAGATCCACCTTTCTTCTCTCTTGAGGAAGATCTTTTCTCTGTTGCCTTCCCTCCATAGTGGAGGGACATGATCTATAACCCAGAATCTGAAATCATTCACGGAATATTTAGTTTCTAAGAAATGACGAGCCACCGGTAATTCAGCTTTGTTGGACTTAAGGACTTGTCGAATGGAAGACCGATGATTCGCCATCCTTGTGCATGCATCGTCACACATTTTCCCAATGTAAAACCTTCCACATGGTCAATGTAGGAGGTAGATGATGTATGTGGTTGTGCAGGTCACATAGTGTTTGATCTGATATTTCTTTTTTTTATCGGGATGATGAAAAGATGATCCAGTGAGCATACTGTTGCATGTCACACAACTCAAACACCGAAAACATCCTTTCTTGTTCCTAAGCCACACTTTTGGCATCTCTTTGGGAAATATGTCTGTTTTCAAGAACAGGTCCCTTAGGTTTCTACCTCTTTTGTAGGCTATCCCAGGTGTATCCCAATGTGAGAAAGGAATATTAGGATCCATCTGGATCAGTTTCCACTCATCATGGACAGCTCTTGTGACTGCAAATGTATCCGGTGTATAGGTGATTTCAAAGGTCAATCTCTGTTGTTCATCTGTATTAGTTTGTTTTTTACCTACTAGTGCCTGTTGTTTGCATTTGTGGAGTTGTGCCGGCTTATATCCTCTTTGTCTGAATTGATTTGTCATTTCTTCAAGTTGTTTCAAACATTTATTTTGTTCTGTTATTTCTCACCACTCTCTGATATTGTGATGTGGGAATATTCTGGATCAAAGAGGGAGGATGACAACTGTCAGCCCGAAGGATTGAATTCCTGTCTGTTGTTTTCTGATACAAAGTTGTCCCCAAATTGTTGGTATCCCAACTTGAGGGATATAATGGTCGAGACGGGCCCTGTCAAATGTTATAAAAAGAAAAATTGTCTGAAACCAACAACATTGGGATGAGTGAAGTGCAGAGTGCACAACTTGCCATAGCATGTTGAATGGACCAACGTTTAGACATCCACATCTTAACAAGCGCTACAAAATTAGTCACAGATTAACATGTACTAGCAACTAAGTCATATATCTGCTTATTTGTCCTTGTTCCCTGATATACATCGGAAAAATGACAACTATGTTCCGGGAACGTATGGCAAATCATAGACTTGCAATCAGGGAAGCTATAAAAGATTGTTTTATATTCAACATAAACAAAGTTTAGCAAGCCTGATAACAATGCTGATTGATCATAAACCCCTCTATGGAGGAGAGGTAAAAGGGCACAGAAGCTACTATGAATGGAATCCAAGTGGATAAATCTATTGGACACTGTGACACCCAGAGGCTTGAATACAATACTGGACTTTAGCCCTTTCTTCGGCAAACCTTGAGTCTTTTTTAACCTCTGCGGACATTGTGAAATCTGTCCATAGGTAATTGTCTGAATTATAATATATTGTTTATATATATATATTTACACTGTATATTTGGCTAATGCATCTAGAACATAAAGAAATCAACAGTTACCTCAGTGGCATCTCCAAGCTACCATACTCCACCTGAAACAGGAGAGATACAAATTATATAAGTGTATATGGATGTTATAGTCCTGTTCGATTATTAATTTTTCTTTTAATGTTTATGAATTTATAGATTTTAATAGGTTGGTGTTTTCAATGATGGGTAGTTGCGTCACTGGAATCTGCTGGTGATTGCGGTATCTCGCTACTGTATGGTTCCGTTATACACAGCCAGGCAGAGAGTAGGATGCGAGTATGACAACTGTCATAATTAGCGGATCGTAAAGTCACATGGTATGAAGCCGATCAGCAACACATGATTACGTCATCGGTGCGACACCCATCACTGACCCACACACACATAGTGTTTAGCATTTCACGCAGCACAAGTGTGCAGCTTGTAAGTGTAATGATCTATGTATATAAGGGGTGTAGTGGGTAGCTCTTAAAGTAAGATATTCTATATGCATTTACAAAGAGGCCAGTTAGGCTTCAAAGCGTTTGATGTTTTTTCTATTAGAATAGATATATAGCTATAGGTATATATATATGTATATATATATATATATATATATATATATATACACTCACCCACCATTTTATTAGGTACACATGTTAAATTGATTGGTAACACAAATTGCTAATCAGCCAATCACATGGCAGCAACTCAATGCATTTAGGCATCTAGGTGTGGTGGAGAAGACTTGCTGAAGTTCAAACCGAGCATAAGAATGGTGAATAAAGGTTATTTAAGTGACTTTTAATGTGACATGGTTGTTGGTGCCAGACAGGATGGTCTGAGTATTTAAAAAACGGCTGATCTACTGCAGTTTTTAGGTACAACCATCTCTAGGGTTAACAGAGAATGGTCTCAAAAAGAGAAAATATCCAGTTAGCGGCAGTTGTTTGGAAGAAAATGCCTTTTTGATGTCAGAGGAGATTTGGCAGACTGGTTCGGGATGATAGAAAGGCAAAAGTTACTCAGATATCCACTTGTTACAACCAAGGTATGCAGAATACCATCTTTGAATGCACAAGACATTGAACCTTGAAGCAGATGGGCTACAACAGCAGAAGACCACATCTGGTACCACTCCTGTCAGCTAAGAACAGGAAAGTGATTTTACAATTTGCACAGGCTCACCAAAATAGGACAATAGAAGATTGAAAAAATGTTGCCAGGTCTGATGAGTCTCAATTTCAGCTGTGACATTCAGATGGTAGGGTCAGACTTTGGCGTAAACAAAATGAAAGCATTGATCCATCCTGCCTTGTATCAACGATTCAGGCTTGTGGTGGTAGTGTAATGGTGTGGGGGATATTTTCTTGGCACACTTTGGGCCCCTTAGTACCAACTGAGCATTAATGAAATGCCAGGTCCTACCTGAGTATTGCTGCTGACCATGTCCATCCCTTTATGACTACAGTGTACCCAACTTCAAGCAGGATAATGCACTATGTCACAAAGCTCAGATCATCTCAAACTGGTTTCTTGAACATGACAATGAGTTCACTTTACTCCAATGGCCTCCACAGTCACCAGATCTCAATCCAATAGAGCACCTTTGGGATTTGGTGGAACGGGAGATTCGCATCATGGATGTGCAGCCGACAAATCTGCAGCAACTTTTTGATGCTATCATGTGAATATGGACCAAAATAGCTGAGGAATGTTTCCAACACCTTGTTGAATCTATGCCACGAAGAATTACGGCAGTTCTGAAGGCAAAAGGAGTTCCAACCCGGTACTTGCAAGGCGTACCTAATAAAGTGGCCTATGAGTGTGTATATATACTGTATATATATATATATATATATATATATATATATATATATATATGTATATATATATATATATATGTATATATACTGTATATATATATATATATATATATATATATAGAGAGAGAGAGAGAGAGAGAGAGAGAGAGAGAGAGAGAGAGAGAGAATGAGAGTGAGAGAGAGGAATATATATGTATAATACAAATAACATATTCCAGTATATGAAAAACATTGGAATCGGAAATATGTAGAGTAAACATACAGTAAAACACATAGATACATTTATATATGTGTGTACCTATTTCTTTATGTACACACATATATACATACATAAATGCATACATACACATATTTAGACATGTATATGTATGTATATATACAATATAGCCCATTGCAGTCAAACACCTTTTCATATACCATATACCTGTCAAGCCTTATATTTTTTGTTATCATATAGTATTTATATAAGTGTAATTGTAATTTTAAATGTATTAGTGTTGTGTTTACTGCAATGTTTTTTAATGTATTATCCTCTATGCAAGGTTTTTTGTCACGCTAACCTGGGAAACATAAAAAGTGATGTTTTCTCGTGATCATGTTTACTTTCAACTTGTAATGCCAGCGCTATTTCCGTTGCACGCAAAAAAAACCCCAAAAAGTTGATATTGCTTGCGCACAATAGTTAGTGAGCCACTTATAATATAGCCCTAATGTTTATATCAGTTCGATGACTGATTCCTAAGATCCAATATGGCAGTGAGTAAGTTCAGTGTCTTTTCTCCATACATTAACAAATTTTCTGGGGTGCTCAGTAATAATTTGAAAAGTTTTGACCTGAGTTAATCAAGTCTTTTTGACTGTTGAATTCAGTAAGTGAAAATAGCCTAGTAAATTTGTTTTTAAGTAGCCAGAATTCGGAATTGTGATCAGCTGAACAGGACTGGCAGATGTTAAGCATAGGACCATTTCCACCAAATCAATTATGTTGCCAATGTAGCCAATGAAAATGGCTGAATATAATGGTGTCATTAACAGCTGTTAAAGTGCAAATAAGTATCAAACAATATTATGGCCAACCTCAAACTTTAAAGAGATAAAATTAAAATAAAATTATATGAAAAATTATTCGTTATGCCTTGTTTCTGCTTCTTTAAGAATTCTGGGTATGGATATGCAAATTAATCCTCATCGCGACCACTGTGTTCTTTTCAATAAACAAAAGTGGAATTATTTTCAGACTACACTAAATATCATAAAGATATTATGTTTTTTTATCTATTAATTAAACTACATAACCTTACACATTGCATTTATTCAAGAAACAAAAGGGTTAATGGAGCACCAGAATACCAAATGCCCCACAGACTTCAGGAATTTCAGTCCAATTACTGCTGCCTTCCTAACTTAATAGTTTTAAAATCTTCATTTTAATGGCTTTATGACTCCTGGAAATGTCAGCTATATTGCTCATAAATCATTGTCCTTTCTCTTAGCCCTCTTGGATTAATATAAGATCCCTTTAATTACATTCCTGCTGTGGGCTATCATACCTAACCCTTCACAGATTTTACTGCACCGGCCCAAAATAGGACACAGCAACCAATTAATATTTTGCTGACACGGGTTAGTTATATGAACACTAACCATTAGATTTACTTAGACAAAGGAAATACATATTTGGAGTTTGTGATGATAGATAGATAGATGACAGATGGATAGATAGATAGATAGATAGATAGATAGATAGATAGTTAGATAAAGATAAAGACAAATAGATCTATAGGTAAATAGATATAGAAAGATAGATTTCTACTTATAATTTTAGTGTTTTTTGGCTGTTGAGCTGAGGCTAATTTGGAACCATAAAGGGCTAGATTACAAGTGGAGCGCTAATTTATTGTTTGCCCAAAAACGGGCAAAGTAACAGGTTGCGGACGCATGTTAAATAAACGGCCATTATTAGCGCACAGAAAATTAACCACAGATCAGATCTCTACTTAGTTTTCAAAAGGTGCCCCAATTGCCCCCAGATTTAATTCTAGTGTTTGTTTTTAATAAAAATAAAATGTAGCATTTACTGTGCGGGACTGTGTTTTCCCTGTAAATATATATGTATGTGCATATAATTATTTATGTGTTGATATGTGTATGTACACATATATACACTTAAATATATATGTATATATTCATATATATATATATATATATATATATATTGTATATACATGTAAAATTTGCTGCCCAGATTGCTGTGCGACTTACTCCCTTTGAAGCGCTAGGTTCTGTGCCGTGTATGATGTCATCAGAACGAGGCTCCCATTGGAGCCTAGGGAAGTGCACTCTTATAAGCGCAAAGATTCCCTGCAATGTGAATGCGAGGTCACGTTCACGTTGCACTTTACTTGTAAAACCAGCACATGCAAATGTTGTGTAAAAATATTACTGAGTGGAGCGCAAATATCATCCTCTCAAAAGTGCAATTTTGTGCTCCACTCGTAATCTAGCCCAAAATGTATAATTCTAATAATGACACCCATGCTTTCGTTTACCAAGTACACAACATAAAATGACTGAGGGGGGGGGGGGATATGCATTCCATATTCTAGTGTTTGGTCATTTGTGGGTATTTCTGCAAAAAAAGGTTATTTTCTGCATTCTGTCATGTTATGGACAAATGCACTAAAATTAATTAGTATGCATTTTGTTTCCTTTAAATTCGCCTCTAAAGGTTAAATACTTACCTGTAGCGTGCAGGTGAACTTTTTCCCATGTAGCAAAGGAACATTACATTAGTTTTACATTTTTCCATAGTATTCAGTATGTGTTTTGTTTTAAATGAAACAAATATTAAGTAGTGCAGCAGATAAATTCTCAGAAACAAATGTTTCCAAATTATTGTTCCAAAAGATTTGTTCAAAAGGAATTTTCAGGAAACTGAGGTCCCTTCATCAGGCATTCTGTGTCCTGAAAGCTTACATTGCTTTTGTTATTTTCTTACAAAATATTTTTTTCTTTCTTTGAATAAAGTGGCTAATTCCCCTTTTTCTGCATCAAAATTTTCAATGACAAGACCAGAGCTCCTTAACTCATCCGTCTCCTCTGAGGCTGCGGACATCAATCCATCCGATCGTATACGATAGGGTTGATTGACACCCCCTGCAGGGGGCGGCATTGCACAAGCAGTTCACCAGAACTGCTTGTCGAATGTTAAATGCCAATGCTGTCAGCATTCAGCGATGTCGGGCAGACATGATACGCTACAGAGGATCATATCCGTTCGACACTTAATAAATCAGCCCCTTTGTCTCTCTCTCTCTCTCTCCCCCCTCTCTCTCTCTCTCTCTCTCTCCCTCTCTCTCTCTCTCTTTCTTCCTCCCTCTTTTATCCCCCCACACTCTTCCTTTCATTTTTATTTAAGACATCCTTCTGCTTTTAGTTTGTCATCTGAAAATCCCGCCCAAAACCCCTATATTTTGAGAAGTTATCCTAGATTAAATAATAACCATTTGTGAAAAAAACACCACAACATTACAACTCATAAATTAAGGAATTCAAAAAAAGATTTGTGTCCACCCTCTATCTGCAAATTGCCAGCCACTCTCAGTTATAATCAATGAAGCATAAAGAAAATGCTCAGCTGTCAAAAATTACAAGACCATCATTTTCCCACAAGATAATAGTTTTACAAATTAATTTTTTTTTAATCTAGGCACATATTTATGATATAGCAAGTAACTAAACATGTCAAAATATGTCTACAAGAAGAAAGGTTATGTTAAAGGGACATTAAACACGTTGAGATGGTTAGATACACCAATACACTGTGTATATACATCTATCTATCTATCTATCTATCTATCTATCTATCTATCATTTTTTCAGTATGCAATATTGTTAAAAAGTATTTTCCTGGGGGCGGAGCTTGGCCGCTTGGAGAGATGGCCGCACACTAAAACAGCTTCTAGGCCAATTCCACCAGACCTTACAAATACGACCTAACAGCAATAGGCAGCAGGGGAAGCTTTAATACCCTGGACAACACTACTGACCACAAGGAAGCTGTTGGCCTCTTGCCAATCAGAGAAAAGAAAAAAAAATGTCAGTGGATCCTGCGCTCTAAAAATCCTGTTGCGCAGCGGAAAAGATATGGCTACAGTTGAAAACAGAGACACAGCCGTTCACCATGGAACCCAGACACCACCGACACCAGCATGCTGCCCGCACTCTTCTGGTGATTCAAGCCGGTCTATAGCGGACGCAGAAATCGCAGAGGGCAGTCGGA
Organism: Bombina bombina; assembly: GCF_027579735.1. Taxonomy (NCBI): domain Eukaryota; kingdom Metazoa; phylum Chordata; class Amphibia; order Anura; family Bombinatoridae; genus Bombina; species Bombina bombina. The sequence continues at coordinate 827,502,947 of NC_069504.1, forward strand.
AGTAGAAGCAAGTGTCTCAAATCATGGGTAAGAGTCAGTGTCGGTACCGCAGATAGGGACATAACAGTGGTACGATCTCCACTTACCCACTAACCCGCTGGGGACCACACATAAAACATAGCCAGGGGTATTAACCACAGACCCAGTGGAAATAAGTTGCAGTGCCTGGCGACACTGAGAGAGGGAAACCTTAACAAGTTTTGTTGCTGCAGCCCCATAATACAAATAAAAATAAAGAACACAAAGAGCTGGGGATGGACAAATCCACAATTTAATCTGCCCACACTATAAGTGCTACTCAATCTGGGGATTGCCTCAGTAAAACCATTACAGTAGGGACTGGGCAGATTGCGCTCTCCCATTAATGCCTAATACACTTTTTACTACTCCTTTATAAAAAAGGACATTTCTTTAAAGACACAGCTGTAGGTGCAGGCATATACACAGCTGCTATCAAAGAACGCAGATATAAGAAGCAGCGGGACCTAATACATCCTCCACACTTGCCACCTGACTTCAAGTCTATTATACAAAATTATGCCAAGCCACAGATTTAATAAATCAGAGGGTCTCACCAAAGCTAAAACAATGATGCAACAATATCTGAAACAAGCAGAGGCTTCTACTTCATTACAGGACTGAGCCCCAACCAAGCATACCCCACAGAGGGAGAACCTGCAGGACCAGCTGCCTGGGCAATCTAACCATGCTAACCTCACTAAGGACGATTTAAAGCTGCTATGCACTAAAGAGGATATTAAAGAAATGATGACTCAGGTAAAGAGCTGGTATGGCGAAGTAAGAAAAAATATAAAAAAAATTACAAAAAGAGTTTCTACCTTGCTAGTTTATGATCAAGATGAGACAATCCATCACCTTCTAGAAAACATAGAAGACTTAGACAACAGGGAGAGGCGCAACAATTTATGCATCAGGGGAATGACTGAATCCATTCTACCAGTGGCTCTGGAGGGATTTCTCCAGGACCTCTTTAGGACTGTGAAGGGGGGACAGCAATGCCCCTGAAATGCCAATTGAAATAGCACACAGAGCTTTGAGGAGGAGACCACCACCTAAAGTCCCGCTAAGAGATGTCATCATTAAGCTACTTTGGTTTAAGGATAAGGAAGAAATATGAAAGTTTTCGAGACAAAAGCAAAACCTAACCACGTGGACAACTGAATCCAGATCTTCGCAGACTTAAGCCCAACAACACTACAAAAAAGGAGGGAGCTCCACTACATCACTTCCACACTAAGAGAGCACAACATTGCATATTGATGGGGCTTCCCTGTGAGCATCATTGCGACAAGAGGAGACACCACTGTGGTCTATAAGTCAGCAGATTACCTTACACATTTTCTCAAAGCTCTGAAAATACCTGTCATGCAACCAGGGACAACATCACCCCCTTAGAGGAGTCCTCCCCTGATTTTAGGAAGATTGAACTCAGGCTCTATAGAACACACAGGGGAAGGTGCGCCTACCCATCCTGGGGCAGACAGTGTTACACATGACACCAGGGACACTATTTAAGGGATTGAAATCTCTTTTCTGCTGAGTTATTTGACTCTCTAACAAAGACACAGGTCGTATATTATATTTATTTGCACTTATCAGTATAGGTTTGGTGAGGGGGATACTCCCCTCACTGTTATTGTATTTTTCTGTTTTAGTCACTTGATTGGCAACACCTAATTAGCTTAGCATTGTTTAGCTGGGTTGGGTAATACTGTTAACTTTACTTGCAACTCAGCACTTAGTATAGAAACTGTTTTGCTTAACATACCAGAAGAAATAGGAAACTGTACTCTCATTTTAACCTTCTGTTAGCACTCTGTTAATTTCAAACAACTGTCCTTTTGTATATTGTATTTGCCACAAGTTGGATTACCACCATAAGAACACATAGCCCCCTCTCTAGAGTACAAACTATAGGCATTCCCACCCCTTTCAAACTTATCTGCTCATTTTGCCCATAGCCCTATTAGGATAATGGATAGTCCCCAACCAAGGCAATCACGCCCATTGACACTAATTACAATTAATGATAAAGGCTTGAACAGCCCTGAGAAAAGATATGTTGCTTCAACTACACAAAAACTCGGGGGACATTATTTGCATTCAGGAAACCCACTTCAAAAAAGACAGGGAACTCAGAGTTATCAGCCACAGGTATAGGGCATATTTTTAAGCAATACAATTAAACTTAAGCCCACACTCATAGAAAAGGACGCAAATGGTAGATATATAATATTTACCGGCTTACTTTATAACAGACTAGTGACACTTGCTAATGTATACCTCCCAAACTAGGACCAACACACACTGCTAAAGCTGATTTGTAACAAGTTACTGGAATGCAATAGAGGTGTCATATTTTTGGGAGGAGATCTGAATTTATCCTTAGACCCCTTGATGGATGCATCCTCAGAGAGGTTCAGTACACTGGCAAGATTGATCAGGGCTGCCAACACCCAGCTGAGCCAGCTCAGGCTACATAAAAATTTTTGAACCTTGAACCCAGAGTCCCAGGATTAAACATTCTAATCCTTCCCACATCACACATACTCCAGAATCGACTACCTCTTGACGGACAAAATCGGTCTGTCACTGGTTAGCGATTCCATCATTCTACAGACCACATGGTCAGATCACGCACCTGTGAAATGCACTATAGACGTGCCTGACACACCCATACTGCCATTCATTTGGAAATTGGACGGATCCCTACTAGACAACCCTATGATCAAGCAGGACATTGACAAAACACTGGGCTATTACTTTAGGGAGAACACCTCTGAGGACATATCTCCCATCACAATGTGGGAAGTGCACAAATGCGTAATAAGGGGGGAATTGGTTAAACACAAAGGGAGGGAACGGAAAAACGATAGACAGTATTTAAACTCCAATCTCGCTCAAATTAAGTTTTGGGAATTAGAACACACAAAAAACCAACAGTCTCCTGGACTGCTGGGGTCACTAACACAAGCTAGAAACAACCTTCACACACACCTCACAAAGGAATACCAATGCAAGACTGCATTACTGAACCAGAAATATTTTGACTTAAACGATAAAGCAGTGGCCTCATTAGCAAAAGCCCTGAAACGCAAACAATTAAACTCGAACATACATGCTATATATGATGCATAGAGACACATATACAAGGACAGCAAGAATATCGCAGAGACCCTTAGACAATTTTATGAGCAGCTATACAATTTACAAAATGACAGCACACAGGAAGACTTACATAAATTCTTATCTGACTTACACCTACCTATGCTTAACATTGCGAACTCAGAAGATATGGAGACTCTGTTTATGGTGGAATAAATCAAATTAGTAAATAAATCAGTAGCATGCCTAGTGGTAAGAGACCCCTGGGCCTGACAGCCTGGGAATAAAATGCTACAAAATATATATGCATCATATTATTTCCCCTCTGTTATCCCTATTTAACTTGCTCGAAAAGACCGGGGAGGGGGGGGGGTTGGAGCAAATGCTTGAGGTGCACATCACAGTGATCCCCAAGCCAGGGAAGAACCCTGATAGGCCAAGGAATCTACGCCCTATCTCACTTTTAAGCACAGATATCAAGATATTTGCCAAGATACTAGTCACCAGAATCAACAGATCTCTCCGAAAATTGATACATCTGAACCAGGTTGGTTTTGTACCCGGAAGGGAGGCAAAAGATAACACCTTGAAAGCCCTACAATTAATTTCATATTCCTAAGAGAATACAATTCCTATGACTTTTGCCTCTATGGATGCAGAAAAAGCCTTCAATAGGGTTAATTGGCAGTTTTTGAGAGCAATTCTGGGTCAAATTAAATTTGGCAATACTATAATAAACCACATATTCTCACTTTACCAAAACCCCTCAGCTAGGGTCAAGGTGAACAGCCTCCTATCAGAAAAATTCTACATTCAGAACGGGACTCGCCAGGGCTGCCCACTTTCACCAATCCTTTTCGCCCACTCCATAGAGGCATTGGCACACAAAATACGCATTGACAAGCAGGTCATGGAGTACACATCGGGAGCTCGGAACATAAATTGTCACTATACACAGACGACATTCTGCTTCCACTCACAAACATTGACATCTCAATACCTAGATCCCTTGTTATACTCTTGGAATATGGAGAGGTCTCAAACTTCCACCTAAATATATCTAAGTCAGAGATGCTAGACATCTCATATGATCCGGACGTCTTCCACCAAATGCTTGCCCAATGCCGTCTGCAAAGACAACAAACTAAGATGAAATATCTTAGGATTTATCTTCCCCAGACCCACAAGTAATATTTCAGGATTAGTACAAAACATTAGAAGGAAAGATAGTGGCAGATCTCTCCAGCTGGAGGAACAAATCTATCTCCTGGCTGGGATGGATTAATGTAGTGAAAATGAACATCTTACCAAGACTTTTATACTTATTACAAACAACTCCTATACCACTCCCATTAAACTACTTGAACAAGATCCAGACACTCATAGAGTAATACATCTGGAGGGAAATCAAACCCAGGGTGGCTAAGCACACACTTTACTTACCAAAAGACAGAGGGGGCTTGGAAGTACCAAATATTAAAACATACAAGCAGGCAATTGTCCTGCAGAGACTCCTAGATTGGTGTCATATTGACCCCAACTGGGAGTGGGTTTAAATAGATCATGCCTTAATGGGAGCAAGCAATGCAGGGACAGTGGCGTGGCTTAGCCCAAAATACAGACCCAATGCCACTTCACAATAACCTTTGCTACTAGATTTCTTCCTCCACTGGGATAAGATCTTAAACACCTCATCAAACATCTCAACTGTACATTAGCCCCTGATACCGGTGCCCAATAACCCGACATACCATGGCATCCCAGAGATATAGAACGGAGTCAACCAGTACAGATTAAAGACAGCACATAATTTGCTTTACTAATAGACAGCAAATTAAAACCATTAAAAGCAATACAAGATGAGACCCCTAACATCACCATAAACTGGTTTCAGTACAACCAGTTACTCCATTTCCTAAACACTCACAGACACACCCACTGTTTTACAAGACAGATAACAACTTTCGAAAATCTGTGCGTACAGGACAAATGCACAAAACACACCATCTCTATCCTATACAAACTATCTTTATCAGTAAAATCACAAACACTTCCTTCTTACACAAGAGCATGGGAAAAGGAACTACGCACAGACATAACATTACAAGACTGGGAGACAGCCTTCTCGATCACTAAAAAGGCCTCCATATCTATGAGAGTACAAGAATCAAGTTATAATTTGTTATCTAGATGGTACTTAACACCTAGCAGATAACAACACATATATAAAACAATGTCTGGAAAATGCTGGAGGGACTGCATGGAGGAGAGTACTCCCACACACATATGGTGGGGCTGCCCAAGACTGGACACCTTCTAGCTTGATGTCCTTACACACATAAAGAAAGCAATAGGTGCTATGTTACTTAATAACCCCAAGACTCTGCTCTTCTTGTCTCTCCCCAGGCACGGATGCTAATTATGTTGAACAGTGCCAAACTCTTAATTCCGAAACACTGGAAATCACAGGCAGTCCCGACTCTGGGCGAGTGGGGACAGCAAGTTGACACCTTGATACATTTGAAAAGATATCACCACATGTGAGCAGGGACCTTAGGCATTCACGAATACATGGTGGAAGCCTGGACACAGAGCAAAATCTAGAATATGCCACCAAGGACAACCCTGGGCCAAGTCAGATAGGGCTAGACCGAGAGGGTCACTGCATGAGATAGGTTACAAACTTGATCAACGCCATACGGTAGGGGGTAAAACAGAACTCTACACTTACCTTATATACACCCCACCACAATATACACAGATTACAATAACTTGTACTCAACAGGCACCGAGAGGCTGGGGGGTGCTGGATAAATGTGTTACTCTCTGAAACTCTGTTTTACTGTTTACATATGTCTCCTAAATTGATTGTTTGACATATTAAATGCAACCTGAATAGTCTTATATTGCTTTACCAGAACATGTGGGAACTTACCCCCGCTTACATTGTAAGGGGACATTGGACTCATAATGGACATGCAAAGAGCGCTGATAGACTATCTCTTTCTCCCTTTTCCCTATTATTATTGTATGTATAATACATTGAGTTATCAGATATTACAAGCATATACTCTGTTTAAGATCACATGGCCATTGTAGAAGAAATTACACTCTCCGTGGGTTATAGAAGAGATAAGGTAATACAATGTTAATTTTCCATTGTTTTCTCCAAGTATTGGTGATTGGTTTATGGACAGATATAGGATAAAGAAGCAGGTTTATGTACACAAGGTGATAAAGTAATGAGATCTGATTATACCTACAAGCTCAACCCATTTTATTAGGTTGTGGCTTCAAAACACAAAATCATCTAATTCATGTACAAAAATAAGCCTTATAAAAGCAAATGTCAACTATTTTATACTCTGCAGCAAGTGAAAAAAAGTAATTGGGGACACTTTGGGTGAAGAGCAATTTTTTAGTATATTGTCCCTTTAATAATGGAATGTGGCTACTGAGAAAATATTGAGGTAAAATATCTTTCTTTTTAAATAAAGATGTTCAAGTGAAAAAAAGCTGTTGGCAAGGCAGAAAGTATATTGGATTATGAAACTTCATACACAAATTCCATATGGTTTTAACTCGGAATTTGATATCATCAATCATTGGAAATGAACTAATATTCATACTAGTGATCATTTAAGTGATTTATTTTTGGTCACTCTTTATTTACCGGCATACTCCTGCCTTGCCACAATACTATCACTTAAATACTTTTACTTCTCTACTTATCTATATTGTGGCTATTCCAATTAAACCAACCTAATCTGTGTTTATGGCCCAGATGTGGCACTTATAAAAATGAAACAATTATAGAACAGTACGAACCTCTAGTAGTAAGACTAAGTATATATGTTTTATTCAAGAATTGTGTTTAGTTCTAACTAACATCTAATATAGGAGTCTGTTGGCGTATCTTGTGTTATGAGTATTCTTTTTGATTTATTAAATTTGCGATATTATGTGTTATTACTGGAAAAATATGTTTTTACATATTAATATGTACGTAACACATGAACCAATGTGTTATGAATTTTTCGCCATAGCCTTATCCATGATAGATTGTTTCTCCATATACACATATATTGTCTGCATATATAGGATGTACTTAAAAGCAAAGCGGTTTATATAATCATATAAATATTTATACACTTATTTGAATATGCATTTTATCTATTTCACGAATATTGCATTTTGCACTGTGTATTTTGTTTTCTGTTTTGTTTTGTATGATGTATGTTGCTTTGCTTCCATTATGTAAACCCACATTTGTGTCAAGCTCATGTGATCATGTAATTATGTATTGTATTGTATAGAATTTACCTAAGTCCATTTATTGACCGTCCTATTATCTCTATACTTTGTATGTATGCTTCATACCATCCACTCTCATTTAGATAAGTTTGTTATGATTCAGTTAACAACAGGTTAATAGGGGTGTGTTTTGCACCGCCCAATGACCTGCTTAGACTTATCCTTTTTAAATGGCCCCACCTGTGCCTTCTCAGGTTTATGAGTACGGCCAAAGCCGAAAGATGTAAAACCTTTTATTCTCTTGTGTGTAACATATCGTATTTTGTAATGAGTTTACAATAAAGCCGTTTTTTACTTTTTTGGATTTTTTGGGATAACTTTCTCCTATAACATCACTGTATATACTGTATATATATATATATATATTTATATATATATATATATATATATATATACACACACACACACACACACACACACACAACACACAGAAAACCTGGCACTCACCAGCAGATTCACAGTAATGTTTAAAAGCAAAACTGGGGGAAGACAGTTAAATTTGGCACCAAAGGATCAAGCCCAGGACCACAACAAGGTCTCCCCCTTCCTGGGACCCTAAACCAGCACCCACACAATGCATACTTCCAAACAAACCAACTGGGAACTTCCCAGGGTGACACAGGCTTTTGTAACCTCTCCTATGTAAATACAAAACACAGGAATGGACCGCACTCAGACTGGACTGGGTACACATTCTAAGCCACAGAAAACTCCACAGCCTCAAACACTGACAGACAGCTGCAAAGTTCACAGCAACTCAGGCAGTTAAATCCCGAGCAGCCTGGGTTACAGGCCTGCAGGGAAGCATTACAAACATTATCAACACAACACATAGAAAACCTGGTACTCGCCAGCAGATTCACAATAATGTTTAAAAGCAAAACTTGGGGAAGTCAGTTACATTTGGCACCAAAGGATCACTCTTTATTTACCGGCATACTCCTGCCTTGCCACAATACTTTCACTTAAATACTTTCACTTCTCTGCTTATCTATATTGTGGCTATTCCAATTAAACCAACCAAATCTGTGTTTATGGCCCAGATGTGGCACTTATAAAAATGGAACAATTATAAAACAGTATGAACCTCTAGTAGTAAGACTAAGTATATATGTTTTATTCAAGAATTGTGTTTAGTTCTAACTAACATCTAATATAGGAGTCTGTTGGCGTATCTTGTGTTATGAGTATTTTTTTTGATTTATTAAATTTGCGATATTATGTGTTATTACTTGAAAAATATGTTTTTACATATTAATATGTACTTAACACATGAACCAATGTGTTATGAATTTTTCGCCATAGCCTTATCCATGATAGATTGTTTCTCCATATACACATATATTGTCTGCATATATAGGATGTACTTAAAAGCAAAGCGGTTTACATAATCATATAAATATTTATACACTTATTTGAATATGCATTTTATCTATTGTACGAATATTGCATTTTGCACTGTGTATTGTTTTTTGTTTTCTGTTTTGTATGATGTATGTTGCTTTGCTTCCATTATGTAAACCCACATTTGTGTCAAGCTCATGTGATCATGTAATTATGTATTGTATTGTATTATATTGAATTTACCTAAGTCCATTTATTGACCATCCTATTATCTCTATACTTTGTATGTATACTTCATACCATCCACGCTCATTTAGATACATTTGTGTTGATTCAGTTAACAACAGGTTAATAGGTGTGTGTTTTGCACTGACCAATGACCTGCTTAGACTTAACCTTTTTAAATGGCACCCACCTGTGCCTTCTCAGGTTTATGAGTATGGCCAAAGCCGAAACACATAAAACCTTTTATTCTCTTGTGTGTAACATGTCGTATTTTGTAATGAGTTTACAATAAAGCCATTTTTTACTTTTTTGGAGAGCTGCACACTCTAGTGACCTATTTATAACTGTCTCTAATTGGCCACAGCAGAGAAGGTAACCTAAGTTACAACAAGGCAGTTCCCATTGTTTTATAGACACTGAGGGCCAGATTACGAGAGAAGCGCTCTTGCGAGCCATACACGGTTTTGCACTAATTTGTGTGCATGTTGAATTGCGCTTGTATTACAAGTTGAAAGTAAGTGTGAACCATGAGCACAAACGCGATTTTACGTTAGAATGATTACTGCTACTTTAAAGCTCTGGTTAACTGTTTTGCAAAACTAAAAACGGTCACAAAGCACATAAAAAATACATTACACAATACAGTTACACTCATAATAACACCATCTAATAACATTTTTTTTTTAAATTGCACAAAAAAGTTAGAAAGGCTCAAAGATATGAGATCTCAGAGGGGGAAAAAAGGCAGGCAAAGGGCTTTAACATAGACATACATACAGTACATATACAGTAAACATATACATGTCTAAAAATGTATATGTATGGTGTGCTTAACCAAACCCCCATGTTTTATTTGTTGTATTTCTTACAGGGAGACTGACCAAATCCCCATGGTTAAAGCATACCACTAAAATACTGCTCAGGTGTGTTCCAGACATTGTAATTGAGCTATATAAAGCCAGGCAGCCTCACTTAATGCAGTCTTCATTTGAGACATAGTACCACAGTGTTGGAATTCTATAGTAGAATCAAATGATTCAGCCCAGTAAGGTTAACATTTATAGTGTTAGGACCAGTTTATTTTGGGACACCTTGTAAGTGGTGACTGGCTGAGCAGAATATGTGATAAAAGAAGGGAAAAGGGATGAGGAGTATTCAAAAAGGCGCAACACTCTGGAAAAAATTCCAGTATTGTGGGAGTGGTAAATAGTGGGTGTAAATAACCGTGTAGTCTAAAGTTAGCACTGCTGGCGAGTGAAATATCATGAAATGCTAAATGTAATAAAAATATTGATAATGTTAATAAAAAATGATAATAACAATTATTAGGTATCACACTGTTGAGCTAATGTTTTACAAATGGCAAGTGATGTCTTAAATCGATGGACACAATGTACTAATATGAGTATTATTGATAATAATGTTGTAGCCGCATAGCTAGTGTAATGCCCGGTAGATACAATATAGCAAAATTTACAAAAACTGAAAGCATAAAAAAAAATATAGCAGAAATGATCCAAGTATTAGCATGAAACACTTTACCATGCACTAAAAATATTTTGATAGCCAAAATATGACTAAAATATTAGTAGTAATAATTAAATAGTATCTAAATATAATATAAAAAACAATAAATATCGTTACAAAAATAGCACTAAAAAAGTTCAGGTAAATGTCCAATATCGGATAAAAGCTTCTATGGCTGTAGATTGATGAATATAATACAAACTTGATAGGCAGATAAAACGGTGAATCCACGTTCCTCAACGTACCCGTTGGGAGTATACTTACACTCCTTTACCTCAATCTCAGTGAATTTGTGAATGAATCATGTGGTAGTTCATTGATACCATTGGTTCTTAATGTGATAAACACTGTTTCTATAGTAACATTGAGAACTAAGTGTATTGAGTTGACATGTAAAAACCTAAAAGTAATAGTTTGCTCTTAAAAACAAAAACAAAAAAAAACAACTTATTAGAATGAGAGATATATAATATGATGACTGAATAGTTGGGGCGCAATAGAAGTTAGTGCCTATATTTAAAAAGGTATATTCCTGAAAGTGATCTATGTTGTATGTCCGTTACTGGTATGTATGTTGAATTTAAATACAAGTATAAAAAATGATAGAATGATAGAAGGGGATAATTTTTCCTTTTTTCGTTACTAACTTTTCCAGAGTGTAGCGTCACCCCAATACTGAGTATTGTCCTAAACTTTGTGAACAATGTGGTTTAATGGTTTCCTTTTAAAATACATAGATAAATTATTGTAAACTGGCCAAAAGGAGATAGATCCGGGAAATAAAATTGTTACACAATTAATATGTGCAAAGATAGATCTATATTCGTTTCACAAGCTATTTAATTTGAAGGTAAGTACTCCAATAGGTATTAGATACATAGGGCGCCATGTACTAAGGCGTCAATTTTTTCGCACAGACCGTATCGAAATAACCCGCCGGCATTCGCACCATGCGGATGGCACTTCGTTACATGAATGTACTAAAAACCAAGCCGTAAAATTTTGCGTCTATTGTGTGTCGAAGACAATCGGATTATTGATAACTTTGAAGCTTCGTTCGGCGCGAAAGAGCAAAGTTAGAAGATTATTCGGCGCTCGTAAGAAGATTATTTGGGAGAAAATTAGTGACGCAGTGAGTGCTCAAGGACCCACTAAAAAAGATATTGAGTCCTGCAAAAAAAGGTTCAACGATATCAAGCGTCAAACTAAATCCAAAATTGCCAAAGAAAAGCAATATGCCCGAGGTACTGGAGGCGGACAACCTTATGTCGCAGATTTGACATTGGTTCAAGGTATTCTGCTATTTCATTGTAAAGTTGCATAATAGCTTCTCTATCCAAATGGAATCTCTGGATAATCTCTCGATCAGAAATACTTTCCAAACCCATACGTGGAAGGAAAACTCTAGGGACTCTAATTCTTCTACCTCTCCTTCTCTGCAAGTTGTTAACCGGTGCCTGTATAGCCCTTCTTCCTCGTAATTGAATTAATCGGAAAAGAAACATGTGTAAAACTGTCTCCATCTTCATTCACTGATCCAAAAACCAATAATGCTACAATAGTAGTCTAGTCCTTTCACTTAAGTACTTCTACCTGGCGTCAGGTTGATAACCCCTATAGTTTTCTATTGTATTCGCTACCTAAATGGTCGCGAAGGAAATCACGCGAAGTTACAGTGAAAGTTGGAGCGGGCGGATTAGTTGTAACATTCATAATTTCCGATTACAGCGAATTTACGTGCGATCGAACATGTAGTAAGTGGAAAAAGGCTTCGGAACGATGAGTTGAGTAAAATTACGATCGCTGATGAAAAATAGTGGTTTTTCGAGCAGATCGCAGATTGATACATACGAGAAGCAGATCGTGAGCGAATTTTGACGCGGAAATACAGACGGACGGTCACTTCGAAGCTTAGTACATGGCGCCCACAAACTGTCTCTCTTGGATAAAATGTTGACAATAACAGCAGAATATAGATTAAAAATGAATAAATGAATAATGATATTTAAAAATAGGACATTAATTTTGAGGACACAATTAAAATTAAAATTAATAAAAGCGACTGCTCTAAAAAAATCTAGATTATTTTAGGTCCATCTGATAAAAAAGGGGATAATACGTTAATAGATACTAGTGGGCTGTTGGATATATTAATTCATAGACAGCACTAAATAAGTGTCCTAAACAAACAAGACTGTGTCAATAGTGATTAATAATTAATAAAGGTATTACCTCTTGCTAGTGTGATATTAGAAATATTTACAATTAATCTAAAATTGTTAAAATAAATGTATTACTCAGATATAGGGGTTGGATACTGAATATCTGGGATAAATGTGTGATGAATATTACAGATGGCTAGGACATTGTTTAGTATTCCAGTAATAAAATACTAAAATATGGAACATTAGATATATATTGTAAAAATATACCCTATATGAGGCTGGAATCAACAAGAATTGATGTAATATAATGCAAAGTAAAACTATAAATATAGATAAGCATTGTGTAATAAAAAATGGATCCACAAAAAAGATTAATATTAAAGTGTATTTATTGTGGACTATATTAATGAGTACAATGATTGCTGGTAGTATCTGGCTAAATGTTTCCATTACGTTCTACTGAGTTGTGTATTACAAGTCCTTGAAACTCACCCATTATTAAAGGGACAATAGTTGGGAGAGGAATAATTTATATATAAATAACATTAGGTGAGATAGGCAGCAAGGTCAATGTCTTTATTCAATCCCTTGGGAGCTAATGTTTGGAAGGTGTAGATCCAGAATGTCTCCCTCCTCCGGATTTCCAATTCTCTATCTCCTCCTCTTTTCTTCTCAGGTATGTATTCTAGAATTGATCCTTTTAGACATCCCGGATCTTTATTGTGTTTCTTGAGATAGTGAGCAGAGAGGTTATGATTTTTTTCCCCTATTTCTATATTGTTGAGATGCTCAAGTAGTCTTTTTTTGTAAGGTCTAGTGGTGTGGCCAATATACTGTAGGCCACACCCACATTCCAGAATATAGACCACATTTTCTGTGCGACAGTTACATAGTGTGTTAATTTCATAGCTCTTTTTAGTAACGGCTGAAGTGATCATCTTTGTGGGTTTATTTTTCCCTAGATGATGGTCGCAAGCCACACAGTTGCGTCTATTACACTTGAAAAATCCAATTGTAGATTTACTAAGCCAATTTTTATTTGTACCTGGTTTGTCTTTCAATTGGCTAGGTGCTAGGATATTTTTCAGATTCCGATTTTTCCTAAAGATTACTTTAGGAGCTATTTCAGTAATAGGTTTCAATAACTCATCTTTTTTAAGAATCTCCCAGTGTTTCATAATAATGTTTCCGATTTCTCTTGATCCTTCGTTGTATGTGGTTATGAAATTTACTGTATTTGGATTGGTGATGTTAACCGCTTGTGGTTGTTCCTTCTTTTTTCCTGTATTCAATAGGGACTCTCTATCCATCAAATTTACCCTTTGGAGTGTATTTTTTAGTTTATACTTGTTGTACCCCCTTGCTATGAATCTTTCTGTGAGATTTTTTGCCTCCTGATCGAAGTCTTGTTTCCTGGAGCAATTTCTTTTTAGTCTTTGGTATTGTCCCATGGGAATGTTGTTAATCCATTTCCGATTATGGCTACTGGAGGCATGAAGATAGCCATTGCTATCTGTATCTATCTTGTATAGCTTAGTCTGTATTTTCTGATTTTCCTGAAAAAATACAACATCCAAGAAGTCTATCTCCATAGTACTCCTTTTGCCTGTAAATGAAAGATTATATTCATTTTGGTATTTAGTTGTGTTATAAATATGTCCAATAAAATTTCACTGCCCTTCCAAATAAAGATAATGTCATCAATGTATCTCCCCCAGATGACAATATGGGGGAGATAATCATTATTATGCCAAATGGTTTCCTCTTCCCATGCCCCCATGTAAAGATTGGCATAGCTGGGGGCAAATTTTGTCCCCATCGCTGTGCCGTTTAACTGGAGGTAATATTTATCTACAAACAGAAAATAATTCTTTTCCAAGGTGAATTTTACTGACTCCAGGATAAAAATGTTATGATTCGTTGATAGGGCAGTCTTTTCTCTTAGCCAATAATCAATTGTTTTCAGGCCTTTATCATGGGGTATGTTTGTATAGAGGGCACTTACATCTAGTGTAACCCAGATGTAACCCTCTTCCCATATAATTTCACTTAATTTGTCGATTGTATCTGGAGTATCCCTCAAGTACGATTTCATTTTAGACACTATTGATTGGAGAAATATATCTATATATTCAGACAGCCTAGATGTTAGGGAGTCTATTCCGGATACTATCGGTCTTCCAGGGTTTTTTTTTTTTATCCTTGTGTACCTTGGGCAAATGGTAGAGTATTGCAGTAGTAGGTGTTTCTTTTTTGAGATATTTAAATTCTTCTTTATTAATCACACCCAGATGTTTGGCGTTATCCAAAAGATGACTGTATTCCATTAGATATTTTTTTGTCGGGTTACCTGTAAGTTTCTTATAAGTATTTATATCGCTTAACATCCGATATGCTTCCTTCAGATAGTCCTCCCTGTTTTGTATTACCATGCCCCCCCCCCTTATCCGCTTCCCGGATTATGATATTATTATCTTTTTCCAAATTTCTGATAAATTCCTTCTCTGTTTTGTCCAGATTATCGTTTTTAATTTTGTAGTTCTTGCATAACTCATCAAAATCTACTTGTACCAATTTGGAAAATACTGGAATGTGGTTACCCTTCGATTGGACAGGAAAAAAGGTCGATTTAGGTTTTAAATTTGTATATAGTTGTTTCCCGTGTCCGTCACAATCCTCCAAAATTCCAGCTCCTTCTTTATTTTCATTTTCGAGGGAAACTAGAATATCTAAAGTACTCATATCACTTGCTTGTAGCATTCCTATGCATTCTATGTTATCTTTCTCTATTTGTTCTTCATTTTTGTTTTTAATTTTCTCAAAATGTCGTTTGAGTGTCAAATTCCTCGTAAACTTATTAAGATCCAGGAACAATTGAAAAGGATTCGGTCCTTTTGTGGGTGCAAATGATAATCCTTTTTGTAAGACTTTTATTTCTTTTGTGGAGAAAATTTTATTCGACAAGTTGAATTTTTTTTTGTTTCTACATCTTTGTTTGTAGAATCAAAACTGTTTTTTTCCTTTTGGCTCCTAGTTTTTCCCCCTCCTCTGCATCCTCTATATCTTCATTGCCTCTCTTTATTCCCCTCGTTCTCCATTGTGGGGTTTCTGGGGGTACTTGTAAATTGTTTTGCTTGTTTCTTTCTATTTTCTGAAGTTGTCTCTCTAGGTTCTGGGTTCCTGTAATTCTCCCTTCTTTCTAATCTTTCTGAATTATTATTATCCCAATTATGGTACTCGTTTTGTCTAAATTGGGGACCATAGTCTCTGCCCCTCCAAGAATTAGGATTATTATTGTAAATATGACTATAAGTTCCATACTCCCGCCTTTGATGGTAACTGGTGTGGTGGGTTCTCTCATAACCTGTATTGGCTATATTGTTTCTGTTAAATGTCCCCCATCTGTAATTTCCTCTATCAGAATGGTCCTGATAGTAATTTCCACGGGGTTGCTGATATCTCCAATTTAGTTGATTTCTAACGGAGGGTCTCCTCGACTCTCCTTTTGCTTTATAATTATTTTTATTATTTTTGGTTTTATTAGTTCTATCATTATCAATTGTATGATGTGGCTGTTTAAAGTCTACCCTTTTCGTGTCCTTAATTGATTTGTTTTGTTGAGCCGGATTTGAGAGACTTTCTTTCAATTCCCTGTATTGTTGATTCACTGAAAAATTAGGTGAATCTATCTGTAGCCAATTAAAAACATCTTCCTCAGCATTTGCGGTAATTGGTGTATTGGTATGCCAAAAAATGATAATAACAATTATTAGGTATCACACTGTTGAGCTAATGTTTTACAAATGGCAAGTGATGTCTTAAATCGATGGACACAATATACTAATATGAGTATTATTGATAATAATGTTGTAGCCGCATAGCTAGTGTAATGCCCGGTAGATACAATATAGCAAAATTTACAAAAACTGTATCTCATGAGGTAAGTGTCGCATAGTGTATAGATAGTTCTCCTTCCCGGTATCGGAGGTAAGGTGGAGTGGTATCCTCTTTCGACACAGAAATCTCTTTTTCACTCATTCCCGAATTAGGCACAATCATGTAAGAGAAAGGACATACAATAGTGCAACATTGTTTGGAAATATCACACTTTTTATTTAATAAAGATGTATGCTTACATCAAATACCCTCGATAGTATGAGGTAATTAAAAACTTGTAGAAATGTCCTTTAGCTCTAATGCGGGGGCACAATACTGGTAGAATCTGCACTCAGTGCAAATAGAACATAAGGTAAGATACAATCCTGACGCATTTCGAAGGGATATAAAACACTTGTACCCTTCTTCCTCAGAGGTATTTACCGAATGTTGGATTGACTGCATTTCAATACACTAAAAAACCCGGGGCGGCGGCACGCCCCCCTAACTGGTAGGTGAAGTGATTGGTCTCTAAAAATCACATGCTAAATGATTGATGCTATTGGCTGGTAATAAAGTTGTGAATGAATCATGTGGTAGTTCATTGATACCATTGGTTCTTAATGTGATAAACACTGTTTCTATAGTAACATTGAGAACTAAGTGTATTGACTTGACATGTAAAAACCTAAAAAGTAATAGTTTGCTCTTAAAAACAAAAACAAAAAAAAAAAAACAACTTATTAGAATGAGAGATATATAATATGATGACTGAATAGTTGGGGCACAATAGAAGTTAGTGCCTATATTTAAAAAGGTATATTCCCGAAAGTGATCTATGTTGTATGTCCGTTACTGGTATGTATGTTGAATTTAAATACAAGTATAAAAAATGATAGAATGATAGAAGGGGATAATTTTTCCTTTTTTCGTTACTAACTTTTCCAGAGTGTAGCGTCACCCCAATACTGAGTATTGTCCTAAACTTTGTGGACAATGTGGTTTAATGGTTTCCTTTTAAAATACATAGATAAATTATTGTAAACCGGCCAAAAGGAGATGGATCCGGGAAATAAAATTGTTACACAATTAATATGTGCAAAGATAGATCTATATTCATTTCACAAGCTATTTAATTTGAAGGTAAGTACTCCAATTAGGTATTAGGACAATACAAGTGTTTTATATCCCTTCGAAACGCGTCAGGATTGTATCTTACCTTATGTTCTATTTGCACTGAGTGAAGATTCTACCAGTATTGTGCTCCCGCATTAGAGCTAAAGGACATTTCTACAAGTTTTTAATTACCTCATACTATTGAGGGTATTTGATGTAAGCGTACATCTTTATTAAATAAAAAGTGTGATATTTCCAAACAATGTTGCACTATTGTATGTCCTTTCTCTTACATGATTGTGCCTAATTTGGGAAAGAGTGAAAAAGAGATTTCTGTGTCGAAAGAGGATACCACTCCACCTTACCACCGATACCGGGAAGGAGAACTATCTATACACTACGCGGCACTTACCTCATGAGATTGAGGTAAAGGAGTGTAAGTATACTCCCAACGGGTACGTTGTGGAACGTGGAATTCACCGTTTTATCTGCCTATCAAATTTGTATTATATTCATCAATCTACAGCCATAGAAGCTTTTATCCGATATTGGACATTTACCTGAACTTTTTTAGTGCTTTTTTTGTAACGATATATATTGTTTTTTATATTATACTCAGGCACTATTTAATTATTACAACTAATATTTTAGTCATATTTTGGCTATCAAAATATTTTTAGTGTATGGTAAAGTGTTTCATGCTAATACTTGGATCATTTCTGCTATATTTGTTTTTATGCTTTCAGTTTTTGTAAATGTTGCTATATTGTATCTACCGGGCATTACACTAGCTATGTGGCTACAACATTATTATCAATAATACTCATATTAGTATATTGTGTCCATCGATTTAAGACATCACTTGTCATTTGTAAAACATTAGCTCAACAGTGTGATACCTAATAATTGTTATTATCATTTTTTATTAACATTATCAATATTTTTATTACATTTAGCATTTCATGATATTTCACTCGCCAGCAGTGCTCACTTTAGACTACACGGTTTTTTACACCCACTATTTACCACTCCCACAATACTGGGATCTTTTCCAGAGTGTTGCGCCTTTTTGAATACTCCTCATCCCTTTTCCCTTCTTTTATCACATTTTCATCTATCAGGTCAATTGTTCTTGGGGGCTCAGTTTTCTCTGGATAGACATTCAAAGGCAGCAAGTATCCCACTCTTGTTATTCTCATATATTTTTAGGGTGTTCTTTCAGCGCCATACCTACACATATCTTTTTGCCCATCTCCTATTCTACCCCAGTAGGGGGCAGCAGTTGACACCCTAATTACATCTTTTATTCATTTTCAAAGTTTCATTTTGTAAACATAAATTTATCTATTTTCATATATTGAGGATCTGTTTTATTCCAGTAACAATAATTTCTAATACATCTTATTATTAATATTATCCCAAATATACATTTCTCATATATCTAATTACATTAGTGCACTATTGGCTCCCATGTATCTACACCTAGGTGTCCAGTATGTCACTTCCTACAGAGGAATATGAATATGGGGACTATTTTAATCCCACTAGTAGAAATAGAAACTTAACAATTAGTGAAGAAATGACAGAACATCAGGAGGCAGTGAGTTTAGTAGACCCAAAACAGTTACTAATGGATCTAGAGAAATTGTCTCGCAAACAGATTTTAAACTGGCACGACAGCAATAATTTAGAGAGATACAATAAGTATCTAAGGGTTTGAAATTGGAAAAGAAACCGATAATGGATAGTACAGAAGTGGAATTACTAACAGAGTGGGATAATGCTCTGGAAGGGTGTTCCCATAAATTTATTGACATCCTAATTAGGTTTAGAAACAAAAAAGTACAGACCCTGGGGGAGCAGATTAAAGAGATACGCGAACAACTTAATCCCTTTAAGGGAGATATATATTATAGCGAATTAGATAAGGAAAACAAAACTAAATTGGAAAGATTTGATAAAGTCATAGAAACTAAAAAACTCAATAAATTCTATAGAGACTTTAATTTGAATAAAAAAGAAGCAGAACAAAATGAGGAAATGGATGTTTGGCATACCAATACACCGATTACCGCAAATGGTGAGGAAGATGTTTTTAATTGGCTACAGATAGATTCACCTAATTTTTCAGTGAATCAACAATACAGGGAATTGAACGAAAGTCTTTCAAATCCGGCTCAACAAAACAAACCAATTAAGGACACGAAAAGGGTAGACTTTAAACAGCCACATCATACAATTGATAATGATAGAACTAATAAAACCAAAAATAATAAAAATAATTATAAAGCAAAAGGAGAGTCGAGGAGACCCTCCGTTAGAAATCAACCAAATTGGAGATATCAGCAATCCCGTGGAAATTACTATCAGGACCATTCTGATAGAGGAAATTGCAGAGGGGGGACATTTAATAGAAACAATATAGCCAATACAGGTTATGAGGGAACCCACCACACCAGTTACCATCAACTGCGGGAGTATGGAACTTATAGTCATAATTACAATAATAATCCTAATTCTTGGAGGGGCAGAGACTATGGTCCCCAATTTAGACAAAATGAGTACCATAATTGGGATAATAATAATTCAGAAAGATTAGAAAGAAGGGAGAATTACAGGAACCCAGAACCTAGAGAGACAACTTCAGAAAATAGAAAGAAACAAGCGAAACAATTTACAAGTACCCCCAGAAACCCCACAATGGAGAACGAGGGGAATAAAGAGAGGCAACAAAGATATAGAGGATGCAGAGGAGGGGGAAAAACTAGGAGCCAAAAGGAAAAAAACAGTTTTGATTCTACAAACAAAGATGTAGAAACAAAAATATTCAACTTGTCGAATAAAATTTTCTCCACAAAAGAAATAAAAGTCTTACAAAAAGGATTATCATTTGCACCCACAAAAGGACCGAATCCTTTTCAATTGTTCCTGGATCTTAATAAGTTTACGAGGAATTTGACACTCAAACGTCATTTTGAGAAAATTAAAAACAAAAATGAAGAACACATAGAGAAAGATAACATAGAATGCATAGGAATGCTACAAGCAAGTGATATGAGTACTTTAGATATTCTAGTTTCCCTCGAAAATGAAAATAAAGAAGGAGCTGGAATTTTGGAGGATTGTGACGGACAAGGGAAACAACTATATACAAATATAAAATCTAAATCGACCTTTTTTCCTGTCCAATCGAAGGGTAACCACATTCCAGTATTTTCCAAATTGGTACAAGAAGATTTTGATGAGTTATGCAAGAACTACAAAATTAAAAACGATAATCTGGACAAAACAGAGAAGGAATTTATCAGAAATTTGGAAAAAGATTATAATATCATAATCTGGGATGCGGATAAGGGGGGGGCATGGTAATACAAAACAGGGAGGACTATCTGAAGGAAGCATATCGGATGTTAAGCGATATAAATACTTATAAAAAACTTACAGGTAACCCGACAAAAAAATATCTAATGGAATACAGTCATCTTTTGGATAACGCCAAACATCTGGGTGTGATTAATAAAGAAGAATTTAAATATCTCAAAAATGAAACACCTACTACTGCAATACTCTACCATTTGCCCAAGGTCCACAAGGATAAAAAAAAAAACCCTGGAAGACCGATAGTATCCGGAATAGACTCCCTAACATCTAGGCTGTCTGAATATATAGATATATTTCTCCAACCAATAGTGTCTAAAATGAAATCGTACTTGAGAGATACTCCAGATACAATCGACAAATTAAGTGAAATTATATGGGAAGAGGGTTACATCTGGGTTACACTAGATGTAAGTGCCCTCTATACAAACATACCCCATGATAAAGGCCTGAAAACAATTGATTATTGGCTAAGAGAAAAGACTGCCCTATCAACGAAACATAACATTTTTATCCTGGAGTCAGTAAAATTCACCTTGGAAAAGAATTACTTTCTGTTTGAAGATAAATATTACCTCCAGTTAAACGGCACAGCGATAGGGACAAAATTTGCTCCCAGCTATGCCAATCTTTACATGGGGGCATGGGAAGAGGAAACCATTTGGCATAATAATGATTATCTCCCCCATATTGTCATCTGGGGGAGATACATTGATGACATTATCTTCATTTGGAAGGGCAGTGAAATTTTATTGGACATATTTATAACACAACTAAATACCAAAATGAATATAATCTTTCATTTACAGGCAAAAGGAGTACTATGGAGATAGACTTCTTGGATGTTGTATTTTTTCAGGAAAATCAGAAAATACAGACTAAGTTATACAAGAAAGATACAGATAGCAATGGCTATCTTCATGCCTCCAGTAGCCATAATCGGAAATGGATTAACAACATTCCCATGGGTCAATACCAAAGACTAAAAAGAAATTGCTCCAGGAAACAAGACTTCAATCAGGAGGCAAAAAATCTCACAGAAAGATTCATAGCAAGGGGGTACAACAAGTATAAACTAAAAAATACACTCCAAAGGGTAAATTTGATGGATAGAGAGTCCCTATTGAATACAGGAAAAAAGAAGGAACAACCACAAGCGGTTAACATCACCAATCCAAATACAGTAAATTTCATAACCACATACAACGAAGGATCAAGAGAAATCGGAAACATTATTATGAAACACTGGGAGATTCTTAAAAAAGATGAGTTATTGAAACCTATTACTGAAATAGCTCCTAAAGTAATCTTTAGGAAAAATCGGAATCTGAAAAATATCCTAGCACCTAGCCAATTGAAAGACAAACCAGGTACAAATAAAAATTGGCTTAGTAAATCTACAATTGGATTTTTCAAGTGTAACAGACGCAACGGTGTGGCTTGCGACCATCATCTAGGGAAAAATAAACCCACAAAGATGATCACTTCAGCCGTTACTAAAAAGAGCTATGAAATTAACACACTATGTAACTGTCGCACAGAAAATGTGGTCTATATTCTGGAATGTGGGTGTGGCCTACAGTATATTGGCCACACCACTAGACCTTACAAAAAAAGACTACTGGAGCATCTCAACAATATAGAAATAGGGGAAAAAAATCATAACCTCTCTGCTCACTATCTCAAGAAACACAATAAAGATCCGGGATGTCTAAAAGGATCAATTCTAGAATACATACCTGAGAAGAAAAGAGGAGGAGATAGAGAATTGGAAATCCGGAGGAGGGAGACATTCTGGATCTACACCTTCCAAATATTAGCTCCCAAGGGATTGAATAAAGACATTGACCTTGCTGCCTATCTCACCTAATGTTATTTATATATAAATTATTCCTCTCCCAACTATTGTCCTTTTAATAATGGGTGAGTTTCAAGGACTTGTAATACACAACTCAGTAGAACTTAATGGAAATATTTAGCCAGATACTACCAGCAATCATTGTACTCATTAATATAGTCCACAATAAATACACTTTAATATTAATCTTTTTTGTGGATCCATTTTTTATTACACAATGTTTATCTATATTTGTAGTTTTACTTTGCATTATATTACATCAATTCTTGTTGATTCCAGCCCTGTATAGGGTATATTTTTACAATATATATCTAATGTTCCATATTTTAGTATTTTATTACTGGAATACTAAACAATGTCCTAGCCATCTGTAATATTCATCACACATTTATCCCAGATATCCAGTATCCAACTCCTATATCTGAGTAATACATTTATTTTAACAATTTTAGATTAATTGTAAATATTTCTAATATCACACTAGCAAGAGGTAATACCTTTATAAATTATTAATCACTATTGACACAGTCTTGCTTGTTTAGGACACTTATTTAGTGCTCCAGAAAACTAAGAAGACTCGCACAAAGATGTGGATGTCTCCTGTAAGTATGCACTTATAAGCACTCTTAGCCTAGACTATGAGGCGGGTTTTCCAGACCGGGTAGAAAATAAAATATAACTTTTATTATAAATTGCTCTTAAAATAAGGGTAACACACAAATTAAAATCGACACTGGCACTATCATGTAATCAGACAATATATATTCACTTGGTGGAGGACTGTAATATACGTGGCCTATATTGGATGAATATGAGCCCCCTGAATATTGCTCTATTTACTGAGCTATACTTGGAGTAGTGGGTCCCCAAAATGGTGTGTATGTTTAATCAATCTATATCATACACACTCTATAAGAATATTTGGATACCCTGATATTCTTGGTATATGTACTGTGGGCCAGGAATTATTCCTCTTATCCCTACATGCTTTTAACAACCAGTAGCTGCTATTCAATATTGTTTGGACAACCAGTCCTCTCTTGTTGAATAGTACGTTTGTATTCGTTAAAGAGCTATATTGTATAGGATTCTAGAGTTGCCTCTGTGTGACTGTATCATGTCACAGTATATTGTGTGACTGAACGTTATAATTAAAGGAGATTAGGTTCAAACGCAACTCTGGTATTATGTAAAGTCTTTAACGGTTGTCAGTGTGATTCTGTTTGTACAGTATAATCTCTGCGTCCTTTCAGTTCATATATGCATGAGGGCTGCCACAGAACCCACGTGCGCTACAGATACTGTTATATTAGTGATACATGTAACTCAAAATTACAATATTTTTATTTTGAGACAACACCTTCTTTATGTTTCCCAAATAAGTCACAATTACGATTTTGCTGTGTGTGCTCTACATACATACAACCTAAATACCAGTATCTTGGTTTAAAGATAACATAACCTCTGTGTTGCCTGTATCAATATAAATTGTATTTGGCTCTGTATGCGTTATAGCCATAAAACCCCCAGTTAGGCTGTGTCTTGATTAAAAGGAAACATTATCTCTGTGTTGCCACTTTGTATCAAAGTTATGTTTGGCTCCGTTTCCGCTATTCACAGAGCCTATAGTTTAGTCAATTTAGGTTACTAGTATCACTGTTGATATATTTGAATTATAAATGCGCTTTATAAGCGCTTTAGTACAGCGAATATTCTCTTATCTCTGGCACTGTCAAAGAGTAGATTTATTGGTGGATACCTTTGTTACTATTACATTAACTCTGGCTAAGTCTGGCACAACCCAGACTGTTCCACTAATTAACTAAGTATAGCTATTATGGTCTTGATGTCTAGATTAACATAAAGTGCTAGGCAGTTAAAAATAGAGCGCCCAAACGCTCACGTTGACTCCTGACTAGTTTCGCCCCTCCGGGCTTTGTCAAAGGCGGCAAGCCGCAGTTTGTTTAGGGGTATATACCGGTTAAACCGGAAGTCCCGCCTTCCTCCTTTTTTAGTTTATTTAACGATTGGACAAAATTTGTAGATTGACAGCTTCGTGTTCCAATCAGTGGATGCTATTGGTGGTTTCTGTATAATGCTGGGGTTTAGCGAGCTGTCACTATATTGAATGTAAGATTCTCACAAAGTTCTCTAGGTTTTTTTTGACTGATCATCTGAGTTCATATTTGGTAGTGCTTAACGTGTTAATACTAGTCAAGTTGTTTCAAAGGGTACTTTCTTCTTATGACTAAAAATTATTTTCTTTTTGTTAATCTGACTTTATGTTTTTAACATGCTTAGCAGCTTTTATTATATTGTGTTAAATAGTCACCAGTAAGACATTAAAGTACACTGTTGTGATGTGTTTGATAGATACTCTACGGAAAATTATATGTATATAAACGTGATATTTAAATCTAAATATAAATGATCATTAGATCATTGGGGGTGTATTAGTGACGAAATAAAAAATCTCAATTACTCCTGTATGTGACTTACATTGTTTTTTAAACAGAACTACTGTGTTAAGTGTGATTTTTGTTTGTGATGATTGTATTCTTACTTAAATCTAATGATTCTTTCTATTACTTATGTGGCGGATTTATATTTAGGCTAACATTCTGTCTGTGCTATTTAAGTGTGTATTTGAAATTATTCTTTGATATGTATGGGGTGTTTTTGGAGAAATCCTACAACAATTTTGTGACCATGTGACTTTGAATAAATTTTGTGCTTCTGGAATCTTTGTGAGTGAAATTGTGGAAAAGGGTGAAAGTTGATTGTTGAATTAAAATGACAAATTTAATGTCTTCTTTGTCGTTCATTGTTTTTTTATTTTTATAATATTTTTTATGTCATGTGTTCAGAGTTAACATTATGATATATTTATAATAATTCTTCAGTCAAGTGGATTATACCCCTACTAGTATTTGCATAGTTTGTATATCACTATATGTTGTTAAACATAACCTGTTTACAGAAAAATATAATAGTTATTCTGTTCATTTAGCCCATGTGGTTGAACTGTGTTCAATAGATAAATCCACCGGCTTTCGGCTTTCAGTAAAGCTGTTCCTAAGTTCCCTCCTCTCATTCCTAAGCTCACTTTTTCTATACCCCAGCATGTAGGTCATTTTGATTCGAATTATGGAATTTTAAGAAATGTGCAGCTACACTAGTTATGGATTTAATTTCTTCCTTGTCTTTCGCTGCGTTTTTAATATTCCTTAAATGTTCCATTAATCTCAGATGCAGTTTCCTAGAGGTCATTCCTACATAGTACAAATTGCATGTACAGTATAATACATAGATTACACTCTCTGTTTTACAACTTATATATCTTTTGATATTGTGTTTCTTGCCGAACCTATCTGTGATAGTATCAGTGCTGCGCATGTATTTGCATGTGCTGCAGTTGCCACATTTACGTGCTCCTGGTTTGAATGCTGTTATGGTTTTCTTCTTTTGGAAGTGACTACTTGTTACAAGGTCTTTTACATTTTTCGTCCTTCTGTATCCAACTGAGGGCCTTTCTCCTAGGATGGTTTTTAATGTCGGATCCATCATTAAGATGTTCCAGTGTTTTTGTATGATATTCAGAATTTGTGGTGTTTGGCTGTTGTATGTCATAATAAGCCTAGGTATATTCGAGCTATTCGTGTACTTTTTGAAAAGGAGGTCATGTCTTGGAGTGTGTAAAGCTCTATATTTGGATTTTTTGGTACTTCTTTTGCTGTACCCTCTTCTCCATAGTCTCTCCTCCAATTCTTTTGCCCTGTTGTTAAATACCTGCTCATCTGAGCAGTTTCTGCGTAGCCTTAAAAACTCTCCTGTTGGTAAGCTTTTCATTGTACTTGGAAAATGTGCACTTGTACTATGTAGTAGGCTGTTTGCAGCTGTAGGTGTCCTGTACAAGTCAGTGGTCACATTACCATCACTTTTCTTGTTAATTGTTATATCCAAAAAGTTTATTTGTGTAAGACTTTCTTCATGTGTTAATTTTTTTTTTTTTTTATTTAATTTTTTTTTATTAAGGTTCATGCACAAGATTACAAACAATAAAGGCTTAGCAATGCATACGTACATCCCCACATAGTAAACCAAACATCAACTGTTTCCAAATAAAGGAAATATACAAATTTCATGTGCACACGAGTCACAGCTGGTGAACACAATATAAATATACACTAATATATAGTGGAATGCAGGAGATTGCAGGGAGTTAAATGAAAATATGATACAAGCTCAGGTAACCTTGGTTTTTCTCAATTTTTCAACAAAATACAAATCTTATTATTTACCCCTAATGTGTAGTGTATAAAAATGAAACAAATAAGACTCCCTGTACAAGATAAAAAAAAATAAAAAATAGTGGTCTCTTTTGGACCTCTAGAAATACTATATATTAGCGAGGGGAAATTACAGGGGATATATAACAGGTAGAAAACATATAGAGCCACTCTTGGGCCTGTAGTAATATGTGCTTACATTAGGAATAGTGCTATCACAAGCGACATTAACAAGATAATGGCTATTAAACAAAACATAATTTGTAATACACTTCACCTTAGTTATCATCTATAGAAAACTGAAGTTAGGATAGAAAATATAAAAATAGGAGCTCATTAGGAATCAGCATAGAAGTTCTATTAGGTCTTGTACTATATCCTATTTTCAGACATACCTTTGTACATACAAATGTGACTATACGATCCAAAGGGCTGGATAGAGGCTCCTTTGTTTCTGAATACGTATTCTCTATATAAGACAGTTAGAGATCATAGAATAGCCTCTATATTTACAAATGTAGTACAAGTTGGAATGATGATATATTACACCATATGATATTCTATTATAGCAAGAAGCCACTATATACCTATGGTTAATCAGTTGTAACCCCTGTTATAGTGTACTTACTGATGCATATCTTTAAATAAAATAAACTTAGTAATATAAATCACAAACAAAAAGAAAAACACAGAGTAGTAGTGCATAAGCAACAGAGTCAGCCAGCTAAACATCTGTCCTTTCCTGTATCTATAGTGACCACCACTATGTGCAGATGCCTCTATGGGTATAAACTGGACTTGTGTACTAAAGATAGGTGAAGACCTCTTGCTATTATGTTTGTTCAGGAGTGTTTGACCCAGGTAACATCAATTATGGGATTAATCCACAGTAAGTAGTGCAATATGTTAATAACAGCAACTAACAAGCCTAGGCACCTAAAGCCTTCTACTAATGTGGGGGGTGATTAGAGGATCACATTACTATATATAATCTAAGAAAAAGGAGTTGTTAAAGTAAGGGTAAAACAGGTCTAATGGGACAGAAAGGAACACCAAATACTTTGAATTTAAACTAGATATTATCCAATAAGTGTGTCAATAGCTGCATTAATAACGACACTGAAGTTTGGAAAAGCAGAAAGATGAGTAGAACTAAGCATTGGTCTAAGCTGCGTTGCTGTAATATAAAAAATTAACATCATTATCATGCTGACCACTCACTTATAACTCTGAATAAAATATTAAATCACTTTACTAAAATTAAAGTTTTCAACTATAGGAATCTAAAAGGTGATGTCAGACAGCGAGGTCATCATTAATTATTCAACTAATGTTAGCATATCTGAAAAGGACACAACACCAGGTACTTGTAGCAGTCTCTCTACCATTCCCTGGAATTGCCCTGGAGTCTATCCAATTCCAGATTTCATAGCTATCAGTAGATAAGGGGTCTTAAACTGCCCTACCAAAGGCAGAGTTAGTCCAGAGTACTCTCTAGGAGCCGCCAAAATGATCTGAAACTCCGCTGCACCAAGAAGTAGAGATCGATCTCCATATAACATAGACTCTTTCATCCACTGATCAAACAGAGGGCGGCCGGCCGGCCCGCCCTGGGAACACGAAAAGAGCAGGTCTGCCGTGGTTCTGCACGGATCATTGTCCCTCAAGGAGTGTTCCATGTCTCTCTTCTCAGCCGGTCTCTGCATACGGATCTGTCTCCGCTTCACCACCCAGATCACCGGGAGCTCCAGGGAGCACCTCGGCACCGTATCAAAGAGGGGGTAGGTAGAAGGAGGGTCCAGATGACAGCACCGGATCATCTGCTTCTCTGGGGATCTCTCCTTCACAGCTTGACTAGTTGGTGCCTTGTCCAACGGTTGCCATATGTCTTCTATAGTATTGCCCAGTTTGTTTTCAAACTCTCCCAGCAAGGCCAGAATAGCGTGGCAGATCGATTCCATACTTAGGTGATCGTGCTCTAACTAAGACGATAATTAGGTAGATAGCGTCTCCGTATAATAAGCCAATCTTATTCTCCACAGATTATGCTTATTCTTACAGCAAAGGGTTAGTGGTTATAATTCAGCACAAATGGCTGGGTTGCCTGTTTCGTCAGGATAATGGGGGGGATGGATGAAGTCCCAGGCCGCTAACAGGCCTCCGCTGTGCTCCTCATCCTTGCAGGGCTGCTTTATCGAGATCAAGTACAAAAAGTTGCTCCAATCGACTCTACTAGTATCAATTCTTGTTATGTCACAGATAATAGACTTGGAGTCAGGATATAAGAGTGTTAACCAGCGGTTTTAACAACTCCTCAGTGTAGCCGATATTAGAAAGCAGCCATCTTAGTCGCTGGTCGGACACGCCCCCCTCTTCATGTGTTAATTTAATGTTCAGATCATTTTGGTTTAGATGTTTT
Organism: Bombina bombina; assembly: GCF_027579735.1. NCBI lineage: Eukaryota > Metazoa > Chordata > Amphibia > Anura > Bombinatoridae > Bombina > Bombina bombina. The sequence continues at coordinate 827,532,584 of NC_069504.1, forward strand.
AGGAAATTTAATAGATCACTGTGTGTGCCTTCCCAGATAAAGAGGATGTCATCTATGAAACGTATCCACAAAGGGATACAATCAGTGTACCTTTGGTTGCTTTCTGTGAATACAAATTCTTTTTCCCACCAGCCTAAAAACAGATTGGCATAGGTGGGTGCACAGGTAGTGCCCATGGCTGTGCCTCTGGTCTGCAGATAGAATTGACCATCAAACGTAAAGAAATTGTAGGTCAATACAAAATCTAACAATTTTAGAATGAAGTTGTCATGTTCCCTATTTTTTTCTGAGTACCTTTCCAAGAAGTATCTTGTGGCTTGTATACCTTGTTGATGGTTAATCGAAGTATAAAGGGATTCTACATCAGTAGTAACTAGCCAAGTGGAGTCATTTAGAGTTAGATTTTCTAGTCTTTGCAGAACCTGCATTGTGTCTTGCACATAAGATGGCAGTTGTTCTACATATTGCCTGAGTCTTAAATCAATGTATGTGCTGGCTTTCTCTGTTAAGCTCTCAATGCCTGACATTATGGGCCTACCTGGTGGGTTTTTTGCATTTTTTGTGTATCTTCGGTATCATGTAAAAAGTGGCAATCTTCGGTTAATCCACTTTTAAATATTTGTGTTCCTTGGTTGTGATGACTCCTTCTTTAAAGGCCTTGTTAGAGTAGATTTTTAAATAACCTTCCATGGGATTATGTAGCAATCTTGTGTAACAGGATTTATCCTTTAGTTGTTTATTAGCTTCTTTCAGGTAAAGGTCTAAAGGCCAGATGACTATATTGCCACCTTTGTCAGATCCACGAATGACTACTTCATCCCATTGTGTCATCTCGTGTATTGCCTGTTGTTCTTCAAATGTCAAGTTGTATTTTTTTGGGGCTAATTTAAGTGATGTAATATCACGACATACACAGTCTCTGAACATTTTTATTTGAGGGTTATTGTAGTTTTTTGGTACAAATGTGGATTTGTTTCTTATGTTATCTCTCCATTTATCTGGGGTCTTTGGTTCTGATTCCCCTAATAAGTCCTCTAAATCATTCAGAGTAAGTCTTTCTTCTTCTGTCCATCCTGACATATTTTCTTCTGATGAGAAGAATTTTTTCAGAAACAATTTCCTAGTAAACAATTGCACATCTTTTACAACCTCAAATTTGTCCACATTGTTAGTTGGACAAAAGGATAAACCTTTGGATAGTACTGAAATGTGATTGGATGTGAGTTTTAATGTAGATAAGTTTATGACTCTCAATGATTCATTCTGATCTGTGAGAAGGGGCTCTGTTCCCTCCTGGGTGGTCTCCAGTGGCCTTGTTGCCCTCTCTTATATCTGGTTCTGCCTCTGGTTGGTTTTTTCTTTATGCCTCCCCCCTCTGCGTATTCTCCTCCTGATTCTCCTGAATCTAAAAAATCTTTCCTCTTGCTTCTGCTAGATGATCTAGGTAAAATCGGATTGGAAGGGGATATAGTTATCTGGTGGGGGGGATTACTGCTAGAGCTCCCTTCTTCTCCATCTGTATCAGAGATATCACTTTCTATGATGGAAGGGCAGTGAAATTTTATTGGAAATATTTATAACACAACTAAATACCAAAATGAATATAATCTTTCATTTACAGGAAAAAGGAGTACTATGGAGATAGACTTCTTGGATGTCGTATTTTTTCAGGAAAATCAGAAAATAGAGACTAAGCTATACAAGAAAGATACAGATAGCAATGGCTATATTCATGCCTCCAGTAGCCATAATCGGAAATGGATTAACAACATTCCCATGGGACAATACCAAAGACTAAAAAGAAATTGCTCCAGGAAACAAGACTTCGATCAGGAGGCAAAAAATCTCACAGAAAGATTCATAGCAAGGGGGTACAACAAGTATAAACTAAAAAATACACTCCAAAGGGTAAATTTGATGGATAGAGAGTCCCTATTGAATACAGGAAAAAAGAAGGAACAACCACAAGCGGTTAACATCACCAATCCAAATACAGTAAATTTCATAACCACATACAACGAAGGATCAAGAGAAATCGGAAACATTATTATGAAACACTGGGAGATTCTTAAAAAAGATGAGTTATTGAAACCTATTACTGAAATAGCTCCTAAAGTAATCTTTAGGAAAAATCAGAATCTGAAAAATATCCTAGCACCTAGCCAATTGAAAGACAATTGGATTTTTCAAGTGTAACAGACGCAACTGTGTGGCTTGCGACCATCATCTAGGGAAAAATAAACCCACAAAGATGATCACTTCAGCCGTTACTAAAAAGAGCTATGAAATTAACACACTATGTAACTGTCGCACAGAAAATGTGGTCTATATTCTGGAATGTGGGTGTGGCCTACAGTATATTGGCCGCACCACTAGACCTTACAAAAAAAGACTACTGGAGCATCTCAACAATATAGAAATAGGGGAAAAAATCATAACCTCTCTGCTCACTATCTCAAGAAACACAATAAAGATCCGGGATGTCTAAAAGGATCAATTCTAGAATACATACCTGAGAAGAAAAGAGGAGGAGATAGAGAATTGGAAATATGGAGGAGGGAGACATTCTGGATCTACACCTTCCAAACATTAGCTCCCAAGGGATTGAATAAAGACATTGACCTTGATGCCTATCTCACCTAATGTTATTTATATATAAATTATTCCTCTCCCAACTATTGTCCCTTTAATAATGGGTGAGTTTCAAGGACTTGTAATACACAACTCAGTAGAACTTAATGGAAATATTTAGCCAGATACTACCAGCAATCATTTTACTCATTAATATAGTCCACAATAAAACACAATTTATGCTTACCTGATAAATGTATTTCTCTTGTGGTGTATCCAGTCCACGGATCATCCATTACTTGTGGGATATTCTCATTCCCAATTGGAAGTTGCAAGAGGACACCCACAGCAGAGCTGTAATATAGCTCCTCCCCTAACTGTCATAGCCAGTCATTCGACTGAAAACAAGCCGAGAAAGGAAACATAGAAACATAGATATTGACGGCAGATAAGAGCCATAGGCCCAGCAAGTCTGCCCCACCTTACCTAACAGTATAAACTTATCTAGTTCGTAGGATAGCCCTATGCTTGTCCCATGCATTTTTAAAGTCCCCCACAGTGTTTGTTGCTACTACCTCTTGAGGAAGTTTATTCCATAAATCAATCACTCTTTCTGTAAAGAAGTGCTTCCTCAAATTACTCCTGAATCTACTACCCTTTAGCTTGAGCTCATGACCCTTTGTTCTTGAATTTTCCATAGGGTGCAGTGGTTACTGTAGTTTAAATTTAAAAATTACCTGCCTTAAAATGACAGGGCAGGCCGTGGACTGGATACACCACAAGAGAAATAAATTTATCAGGTAAGCATAAATTGTGTTTTCTCTTGTAAGGTGTATCCAGTCCACGGATCATCCATTACTTGTGGGATACCAATACCAAAGCTAAAGTACACGGATGAAGGGAGGGACAAGGCAGGAACTTAAACAGAAGGAACCACTGCCCGTAAAACCTTTCTCCCAAATATAGCCTCCGAAGAAGCAAAAGTATCAAATTTGTAAATTTTTGAAAAAATATGAAGCGAAGACCAAGTCGTCGCCTTGCAAATCTGATCAACAGAAGCCTCATTTTTAAAGGCCCAAGTGGAAGCCACAGCTCTAGTGGAATGAGCTGTAATCCTTTCAGGAGGCTGCTGTCCAGCAGTCTCATAGGCTAAGCGGATTAAGCTTCTTAGTCAAAAAGAAAAAGAGGTTGCAGAAGCCTTTTGACCTCTCCTCTGTCCAGAGTAGACAACAAACAAAGCAGATGTTTGACGAAAATCTTTAGTAGCTTGTAAGTAAAACTTTAAAGCACGGACCACGTCCAAATTGTGTAACACAAGGATGGAACAACAATCTCTTGATTGATATTCTTGTTAGATACCACCTTAGGTAAGAACCCAGGTTTGGTATGCAGGACTACCTTATCCATATGAAAAATCAGATAAGGAGAATCACATTGTAAGGCAGATAGCTCAGAGACTCTACGAGCCGAGGAAATAGCTACCAAAAAAAGAACTTTCCAAGATAAAAGCTTGATATCTATGGAATGAAGAGGTTCAAACGGAACTCCTTAAAGAACCTTAAGAACCAAGTTTAAGCTCTATGGTGGAGCAACAGGTTTAAACACAGGCTTGATTCTAACTAAAGCCTGACAAAATGCCTGAACGTCTGGAACATCTGCCAGACGCTTAATTAGCTGACAATCCTTTTTCCAAACCTTCTTGGAGAAAAGATAATATCCTAGCAATCCTGACCTTACTCCATGAGTAACCCTTGGATTCACACCAATAAAGATATCTACGCCATACCTTATGGTAAATTTTCCTGGTGACAGGCTTTCGTGCCTGTCTTAAGGTATCAATAACTGACTCGGAGAAGCGACGCTTTGATAAAATCAAGCGTTCAATCTCCAGGCAGTCAGCCTCAGAGAAATTAGATTTGGATGGTTGAAAGGACCCTGAAGTAGAAGGTCCTGTTTCAGAGGCAGAGACCATGGTGGAAAGGATGACATGTCCACTAGATCTGCATACCAGGTCCTGCGTGGCCACGCAGGTGCTATCAGAATCACCGATGCTCTCTCCTGCTTGATCTTGGCAATCAGTCGAGGGAGCAGAGGAAACGGTGGAAACACATAAGCCAGGTTGAAAGACCAGGGCGCTGCTAGAGCATCTATCAGTGTCGCCTTGGGATCCCTAGACCTGGATCCGTAACACGGAAGCTTGGCGTTTCTGGCGAGACGCCATGAGATCCAGTTCTGGTTTGCCCCAACGATGAATCAGTTGTGCAAATGCCTCCGGATGGAGTTCCCACTCTCCCGGATGAAAAGTCTGACGACTTAGAAAATCCGCCTCCCAGTGCTCTACACCTGGGATATGGATAGCTAATAGGTGGCAAGAGTGAATCTCTGCCCTGCAAATTATTTTTGAAACTTCTAACATCTCTAGGGAACTTCTCGTTCCCCCTTGATGGTTGATGTAAGCTACAGTCGTGATGTTGTCCGACTGAAATCTGATGTACCTCAGAGTTGCTAACTGAGGCCAAGCCTGAAGAGCCTTGAATATCGCTCTTAGTTCCAGAATATTTAATGGAAGGAGAGACTCCTCCTGAGTCCACGATCCCTGAGCCTTCAGGGAGTTCCAGACTGCACCCCAACCTAGAAGGCTGGCATCTGTCATAACAATTGTCCAATCTGGCCTGCAAAAGGTCATACCTTTGGACAGATGGACCTGAAATAGCCACCAGAGAAGAGAATCCCTGGTCTCTTGGTCCAGATTCAGTTGAGGGGACAAATCTGTGTAATCCCCACTCCACTGACTGAGCATGCATAGTTGCAGCGGTCTGAGATGTAAGCGTGCAAATGGCACTATGTCCATTGCCGCTACCATTAAGCCGATTACTTCCATACACTGAACCACCGAAGGGCGCGGAATGGAATGAAGAACCCGGCAGGAATTTAGAAGCTTTGATAACCTGGACTCCGTCAGGTGAATTTTCATTTCTACAGAATCTATCAGAGTCCCTAGAAAGGAAACTCTTGTGAGTGGGGATAGAGAACTCTTTTCCTCGTTCACTTTCCACCCATGCGACCACAGAAATGCCAGTACTACGTCCGTATGAGACCTGGCAATTTGGAAGTTTGACGCCTGTATCAGGATGTCGTCTAAATAAGGGGCTACTGCTATGCCCCGCGGCCTTAGGACCGCCATAAGTGACCCTAGAACCTTTGTAAAGATTCTTGGGGCTGTAGCTAATCCCAAGGGAAGAGCTACAACTGGTAATGCCTGTCTTAAAAGGCAAACCTGAGAAACCGATGATGATCTTTGTGTATCGGTGAAAATAAGCATCCTTTAGATCCATTGTAGTCATATATTGACCCTCCTGGATCAGTGGTAGGATGGTACGAATAGTTTCCATCTTAAACAACGGAACTTTGAGGAATTTGTTTAAGATCTTTAGATCCAAAATTGGTCTGAAGGTTCCCTCTTTTTTGGGAACCACAAACAGATTTGAGTAAAAACCCTGTCCCTGTTCCTCCTTTGGAACTGGATGGAACACTCCCATAACTAGGAGGACTCGTACACAGTGTAAGAATGCCTCTCTCTTTATCTGGTGTGCAGATAATTCTGAAAGGTGAAATCTCCCTTTTGGGGGGGAAGCTTTGAAGTCCAGAAGATATCCCTGGGATATAATTTCCAACGCCCAGGGATCCTGAACATCTCTTGCCCACGCCTGGGCAAAGAGTTAAAGTCTGCCCCCTACTAGATCCGTTCCCGGATAGGGGGCCGTTCCTTCATGCTGTCTTAGAGGCAGCATCAGGCTTTTTTACCTGCTTACCTTTTTTCCATGTCAGGTTTGGTCTCCAGACCGTCTTGGATTGAGCAAAAGTTCCCTCTTGATTATTATTAGAGGAAGTTGATGCCGCACCTGCCTTGAAGTTTTGAAAGGCACGAAAATTAGACTGTTTGGCCCTAGATTTGGACCTGTCCTGAGGAAGGGCATGACCTTTTCCTCCAGTGATATCAGCAATAATCTCCTTCAACCAGGCCCGAATAGGGTCTGCCCCTTGAAGGGAATATTAAGTAGCTTAGATTTTGAAGTCACGTCAGCTGACCATGATCTAAGCCATAGCGCTCTGCGCGCCTGTATAGCAAAACCAGAATTCTTAGTTTAGTCAAATGAACAATGGCATCAGAATAAAAGAATTGGCTAGCTTAAGTGCTCTAAGTTTGCCAAGTATGTCATCCAATGGAGTCGCAACCTGTAAAGCCTCTTCCAGAGACTCAAACCAGTACGCCACAGCAGCAGTGACAGGGGCAATGCATGCAAGGGGCTGTAGGATAAAACCTTGTTGAATAAATATTTTCTTAAGGTAACCTCTAATTTTTTATCCATTGGATCTAAAAAAAAGCACAACTGTCCTCGACAGGGATAGTAGTACGCTTTACTAGAGTAGAAACTGCTCCCTCCACCTTAGGGACTGTCTGCCATAAGTCCCATGTGGTGGCGTCTATTGGAAACATTTTTCTAAAAATAGGAGGGGAAGAGAACGGCACACCTGGTCTATCCCATTCCTTATTAATAATTTCTGTAAACCTTTTAGGTATTTGGAAAAACATCAGTACACACTGCCACTGCAAAGTATTTATCCAGTCTACATAATTTCTCTGGCACTGCAATGGTATCACCGTCATTCAGAGCAGCTAAAACCTCCCTAAGCAACACGCGGAGGTGTTCAAGCTTAAATTTAAATGTAGAAATATTAGAATAAGGTATCTTTCCTGAGTTATTATCATCACCCACTGACTGAAGCTCTCTTTCCTCAGCTTCTGCATATTGTGAGGCAGTATCAGACATGGTTCTTAAAGCGTCAGTATGCTCTGCATTTTGTCTCACCCCAGAGCTATCTCGCTTACCTCTAAGTTCAGGTAGTCTGGCTAATACCGCTGACAGAGTATTATCCATGACTGCCGCCATGTCTTGTAAAGTAAACGCTATGGGCGCCCTAGATGTACTTGGCGCCATTTGAGCGTGAGTCCCTTAAGTGGGAGTCAAAGGGTCTGACAAGTGGGGAAAGTTAGTCGGCATAACTTCCCCCTCGTCAGATTCCTCTGGTGATACATTTTTTAAAGACAGAAAATGATCTTTATTGCATAAAATGAAATCAGTACATTTGGTACACATTCTAAGAGGGGGTTCCACCATGGCTTTTAAACATAATAAACAAGGAGTTTCTTCTATGTCAGACATGTTTATACAGAATAGCAATGAGACTAGCAAGCTTGGAAAACACTTTAAATCAAGTTAACAAGCAAATATAAAAAACGGTACTGTGCCTTTAAGAGAAACAAATTTTGTCAGAATTTGAAAAACAGTGAAAAAATGCAGTAAATCAAACGAAATTTTTACAGTGTGTATAATAGGCAAACAGAGCATTGCACCCACTTGCAAATGGATGATTAACCCCTTAGTTCAAAAAATGGATAAAAAAAACCCCGAAATAGACGTTTTTTAACAGTCACAACCAACTGCCACAGCAAACTGTGGCCCTACCTTCCCCAATAAACGACTTTGGAAAGCCTTTGGGCCCTTTAGAGATGTCCTATAGCATTCAGAGGGCCTTTGAGGGAAGCTGGATGTCACAGTTTGTAATTTTAACTGCACCAACTGTAACTTTTATACTACAACAGTGGAAATTGTTTCTAGTCAAAATTTAAGCCAGCCATGTGGAAAAAACTAGGCCCCAATAAAGTTTTATCACCAAAGCATATATAAAAACGATTAAACATGCCAGCAAACATTTTATATTGTAAATATCATAAGGGTATTACCCCTGGGAGTAAGCATGATACCAGTCGTTATTAAATCACTGTATTCAGATTTAACTTACATTAATCCGGTATCAGCAGCATTTTCTAGTGTTTTCCATCTCTAGAAAAAATTATAACTGCACATACCTGGTAGCAGAATAAACTGCACGCCATTCTCTCGCTGAAGTTACCTCATCTGTGTAATCCCCTCAGACATATGTGAGAATAGCAATGGATCTTAGTTACAACCTGCTAAGTTCATAGAAACCTCAGGCAGATTCTTCTTCTATTTACTGCCTGAGATAAAATAGCACAACTCCGGTACTATTTAAATATAACAAACTTTTGATTGAAGAAAATAAACTAGCTATATTTAACCACTCTCTCCTACAACGTCCTTGCTTGTTGAGAGTTGCAAGAGAATGACTGGGTATGACAGTTAGGGGAGGAGCTATATTACAGCTCTGCTGTGGGTGTCCTCTTGCAACTTCCTGTTGGGAATGAGAATATCCCACAAGTAGTGGATGATCCGTGGACTGGATACACCTTACAAGAGAAATACACTTTAATATTAATCTTTTTTGTGGATCCATTTTTTATTACACAATGTTTATCTATATTTATAGTTTTACTTTGCATTATATTACATCAATTCTTGTTGATTCCAGCCATGTATAAGGTATATTTTTACAATATATATCTAATGTTCCATATTTTAGTATTTTATTACTGGAATACTAAACAATGTCCTAGCCATCTGTAATATTCATCACATATTTATCCCAGATATTCAGTATCCAACTCCTATATCTGAGTAATACATTTATTTTAACAATTTTAGATTAATTGTAAATATTTCTAATATCACACTAGCAAGAGGTAATACCTTTATTAATTATTAATCACTATTGACACAGTCTTGTTTGTTTAGGACACTTATTTAGTGCTGTCTATGAATTAATATATCCAACAGCCCACTAGTATCTATTAACGTATTATCCCCTTTTTTATCAGATGGACCTAAAATAATCTAGATTTTTTTAGAGCAGTCGCTTTTATTAATTTTAATTTTAATTGTGTCCTCAAAATTAATATCCTATTTTTAAATATCATTATTCGTTTATTCATTTTTAATCTATATTCTGCTGTTATTGTCAACATTTTATCCAAGAGAGACATTTTATGTATCTAATACCTATTGGAGTACTTACCTTCAAATTAAATAGCTTGTGAAACGAATATAGATCTATCTTTGCACATATTAATTGTGTAACAATTTTATTTCCCGGATCTATCTCCTTTTGGCCGGTTTACAATAATTTATCTATGTATTTTAAAAGGAAACCATTAAACCACATTGTCCACAAAGTTTAGGACAATACTCAGTATTGGGGTGACGCTACACTCTGGAAAAGTTAGTAACGCAAAAAGGAAAAATTATCCCCTTCTATCATTCTATCATTTTTTAAACTTGTATTTATATTCAACATACATACCAGTAACGGACATACAACATAGATCACTTTCGGGAATATACCTTTTTAAATATAGGCACTAACTTCTATTGCGCCCCAACTATTCAGTCATCATATTATATATCTCTCATTCTAATAAGTTGTTTTTTTTGTTTTGTTTTTTAAGAGCAAACTATTACTTTTAGGTTTTTACATGTCAAGTCAATACACTTAGTTCTCAATGTTACTATAGAAACAGTGTTTATCACATTAAGAACCAATGGTATCAATGAACTACCACATGATTCATTCACAACTTTATTACCAGCCAATAGCATCAATCATTTAGCATGTGATTTTTAGAGACCAATCACTTCACCTACCAGTTAGGGGTGCGTGCCACCGCCCCGGGTTTTTTTAGTGTATTTAAATGCAGTCAATCCAACGTTCGGTAAATTCCTCTGAGGAAGAAGGGTACAAGTGTTTTATATCCCTTTGAAACGCGTCAGGATTGTATCTTACCTTATGTTCTATTTGCACTGAGTGCAGATTCTACCAGTATTGTGCCCCCGCATTAGAGCTAAAGGACATTTCTACAAGTTTTTAATTACCTCATACTATTGAGGGTATTTGATGTAAGCGTACATCTTTATTAAATAAAAAGTGTGATATTTCCAAACAATGTTGCACTATTGTATGTCCTTTCTCTTACATGATTGTGCCTAATTCGGGAAAGAGTGAAAAAGAGATTTCTGTGTCGAAAGAGGATACCACTCCACCTTACCACCGATACCGGGAAGGAGAAATATCTATACACTACGCAGCACTTACCTCATGAGATTGAGGTAAAGGAGTGTAAGTATACTCCCAACGGGTACGTTGTGGAACGTGGAATTCACCGTTTTATCTGCCCTTCAAATTTGTATTATATTCATCAATCTACAGCCATAGAAGCTTTTATCCGATATTGGACATTTACCTGAACTTTTTTAGTGCTATTTTTGTAACGATATTTATTGTTTTTTATATTATACTCAGGCACTATTTAATTATTACAACTAATATTTTAGTCATATTTTGGCTATCAAAATATTTTTAGTGTATGGTAAAGTGTTTCATGCTAATACTTGGATCATTTCTGCTATATTTGTTTTTATGCTTTCAGTTTTTGTAAATTTTGCTATATTGTATCTACCGGGCATTACACTAGCTATGCGGCTACAACATTATTATCAATAATACTCATATTAGTATATTGTGTCCATCGATTTAAGACATCACTTGCCATTTGTAAAACATTAGCTCAACAGTGTGATACCTAATAATTGTTATTATCATTTTTTATTAACATTATCAATATTTTTATTACATTTAGCATTTCATGATATTTCACTCGCCAGCAATGCTCACTTTAGACTACACGGTTTTTTACACCCACTATTTACCACTCCCACAATACTGGGATCTTTTCCAGAGTGTTGCGCCTTTTTGAATACTCCTCATCCCTTTTCCCTTCTTTTATTACATTTTCATCTATCAGGTCAATTGTTCTTGGGGGCTCAGTTTTCTCTGGATAGACATTCATAGGCAGCAAGTATCCCACTCTTGTTATTCTCATATATTTTTAGGGTGTTCTTTCAGCGCCATACCTACACATATCTTTTTGCCCATATATATATATACATGTCTTTATATGTGTACATATGAATTTATGTATTTATATGTGTATATAAGTATTAACAGACATATATACACATATAAACACATAAATACATATATATAAGACATATATAAGTGCATTGGAGCCCTTTGCAGTCAAGTACATAAAACATGTAAAAGCATAGTTATAGAATATTCATTTTTAATAAAGCTTTTAACTATGTATTTACTGAAAATATTTAACATTCCAATGTTCTGCACATAGCAGAATATGTTCTAAGTAGTTACAAATAGATATTCCTATACATATCTGTATATATTTTTTCCTATATATAAATATGAATATATAGGTATAGATATACATTGTACCAAATTAGCATCAAATATATGTGGATATTTGTATTTATGAATAAATTAAACATTCTTCTATGTGAAGAACATTGGAATGTAAAATATTCATATTTTTATGTCGGGTAACATTTTGCTTTAAACCTGTTATACGAGCGCTACCCAACGCATTCAAAAAGTTTCTAGCGCAGTTAGCATACGAGATAAAGTTCTAAATAGCGCTCCACTGGTAATCTGGCCCTAAAAGTTTACACTTATTTTGTCAATATTTAAACAACTAATGAAACTTTAAAAAATGCATCTACAGTACGTCATTCTCAGACTAATCTTTTTTTTTTAAACTAACAGGGAATGTATGTTTGTGTAAAATTTCCCACATCCCTATTGGTAGTTAGAGACAAGCCTCCACAAACTGTGTTAGTCAGTAGAGGCTCATCTTTTTTTTTTTTTTATTATTATTATTATTAAAGAGACCGTCTACACCAGAACTTTCATTGTTTTAAAAGATAGATAATCCCTTTATTACCCATTCCCTAGTTTTGCATAACCAACACAGTAATATAACACTTTTTATCTTTTGTGATTATCTTGCATCGAAGCCTCTGCAAACTGCCCCCTTGTTTCAGTTATTTTCACAGACATGCATTTTAGCCAATCAGCGCTGGCTCCCTGGAACTTCACGTGCGTGAGCACAGTGTTATCTATATGACACACATAAACTTACACCCTCTAGTGGTGAAAAACTGTTAAAATGCCCTGAGAGAAGAGGCGGCCTAAAAGTCTTAGAAATTAGCATATTAATCTCCTAGGTTTAGCTTTCAACTAAGAATACCAAGAGAACAAAGCAAAATTGGTGATAGAAGTAAATTGGAAAATTGTTTAAAATTACATGCCCTATCTGAATCATGAAAGTTTATTTTGGACTAGACTGTCCCTTTAATTGCTCTTATTTTCAGAATTCCCTTTATTAGATAAAAAAAATAGAAGACTTTTTTTTTCACAAACATTGAAGTGAAAACAAACTATGATTCAGGTAGAACATGCAATTTTAAAGTGAAGGTAAAGTTTATGTAATTGGAATATATCAATGTATTCCTTCAACAAAGAATATGCTAATTGCTAACTTGATTTTATAAAAAAAAAATATATATATTTTTCTTTTATTTTTATTTATATTTTTCCCTACCATTATGTTGATAACTCCTCCCAACCTCTATATCGGTCCCACCCGCTCTATACGTAACAGCAGAAGCGAGTTCACGATGAGCGTTGTAACTGCGCATTTTCTCACCTTACCATCACAAATGCGCATGTGATAGATGGCGAAACTAGTAAATAGAACAAGCAGCCTTAAGAAGAACAAGTACACATGCGTGAAACGGGAACACGCATGTACTCTGTGAAGAAGAAATAGACTCTAGCGCATGCACAGTAAATCGAGTAGGCAGATGGCGTAGGGTCACGGCCACCTAACGGCCAGAATTTCAACTGGCTGATCTAAAAATGTGACCAAAAAAATAAAAATAAAAAATAAACGGGTTGATTGTGAAAATCGGAAAAAAGGGAAATAAAATTAAAATGACTGGATTTGGAAGTAATATTGGAAAAAATTATGAATTAAATTCCTATTCATTTTCAACAAAGAATTGGATTCTTGATCAGCGTCAAGGTAACTTTACCTTCACTTTAAACAACTTCCCAGTTTATTTCTATCATCAAATTTGCTTAATTCCTTTGGTATCCTAGGTAGGTACAGTAGCAATAATTACAGGGAGTTAGCTTAACACATCTGGTGAGTCAGTGACAAAGGACATACATGCACAGCCACCAATCACCAGCTTGCTTCTAGCAGTACATTCCTGTACATTACTGCTCCTGAGCCTATGTGAATATGCTCTTAAACAAAAGATACAAAGAGAACAAAGTAAATGTGATACTAAAAGTAAATTAGAAACCTGTTTTTCTCTGAATCATGAACATTTAATGTTGACTTTACTGTTCCTTTAACTTGTGTATTATTGCATCAAACATGTTTGTGCAATTTCTCCTCTGCTGTTCCTAGTAATTATACTTTTTTTTTTTTTTTTTGGCTTCCTCGTTCTATTGGGAGCAATGCACAGTATGCAGCTGTCTTTCTTCATGACTGGTTGAACAACTATTATCTGTAATTGAAGAAGTATTGTTTTTAAACTGCTGTGCTTCAAAATGAATTTAAGTTTATAAAAGCTTAGCTAATATATTTTAGGCACAAATATATAAATATGTTTTTGACAGACCAAATGGAAGTTCACTATTCCTTTAAATAGTTAACCAATACTAGTTGTCGTAGAATGGAAAGGTTACAAAAGAAAAAAAAAATATATACTTTATCAGCCAAACAGGATCTGGATTAATTAGTTGGCACACAGCAAGGATGAAACAGTGCCAAGTTTGGAATATGTTATCATAAGAAATGCGCTCTATTAGCTGTCTGACAGAATCTAAAATAAAGCAGAGCACAAATAAAAGCGAAATGTTCCCTGTTAGCACAGATGTGGAAATTATTTTTGTGATTTGCAATCATTCGGCTAATTTGCACATAATTTCTACCCCAGATTTGCAAACTGCTGGGATTCATTTTACAATTTAAAAACTTTAGCTTTATTTAGCATGATAACATGCTAGTTTTAATCAGGGATTTAACTAAACCCCACTGGGCCTCAGGGCAAAGCCTGGGACTGGGCCCCATTTTAGCTGGGTCCTTCCTGGCTCTTTTAATGTGTCAGTAAATTTTGGTGTATTAAGTTTAAAATCTAGGCAGGCTCTATTATTGTAATCACTAATTTGTGTAATCTTTTCAATAAATTGTTTAAAAATAAAGTTATAACACTTTAAAATACCAAAAATCAACGTTCTCAAAGTCCTCACTCGCCGCCCATTCAGCAGCTCCTGATGTGGGAGTATTTTCTTGCTGAAAAGTTCATCCCATAGGAAGGTCTTGACCTGCCCCCGTTCCTCATATTCAAGCTCGTTCACAAGCTTATGCCTGTCAAGTGATTTTTGCCGACAACTGCAAACTACGCATGCCCTTAACCGGCAAATAATAGTAAAGACTGTATTGCCTGTGCAGCCTGATAATGCGCATGCTCCGTAGGCCCCCAGCTATGCCTGTCAATCAAAGATCATGCGTGCGGACAGACAAGGTGCAGCGCGACGGATAAACGGAGGATTGGTCATAAGAAGGAGCTTGCAAAAGTAGCAGTTATGGGTGGCCGGTGTATACTCTTATGGGCGGCTGGCATATACTCCCTAAATTTATGTTTAGCGACCTGTTTTAGATATGTTAGAAATATTTATTTATTAAAAAATTACAATAGATTGTCTTAGATACATGAGGCATTTAGGAAAATACTATAAAAATCCTAAGTTTACTGCCCCTTTAAATCAACAAAACGGCCATTTTGGAAACCCTGCCACCATATTGGTAAATGCAAATCCAAACTTTTGGACTTATTGTTTGACTATGAGTTTACAAAAAAGAACACATTCTATTTTTTTGTTAGCTTGTGTATTTACAGTTTTAATGTACCCTGTACTTTTTAGTAGCTCTAGCCTCTCTTGTTGTTTGTATATTTGTAGAGATTCCACTCCCCAGTGAGAGAGGAGAGTGCAACCCGTCTCTAAAGTGAATTCCGCTGGATCTTACTTTGGATGATATCATTTTTGGACTTTTTAATGAACTTTCCAATTGTGGGCTTATTGTTGCCCACACACCCTTGGTATATTTGTCTTTTATGTTTAACATATTTGCTTTTAACCATTATACTATTGATTGTGTGCCCCCTAGTGCAAGTGTGAGTTTTTTTAATTTACATTTCATTGGTATATAAATAATAATAAAGTTTGAATCTGTTGGGTTTGCTTAAAGAAACAATGTATAATGAGTATTGGTTGAAAATGTACCTACAGTAGGGCTTAAATGTGAGTGGCATCTTAAAATATCAAAACAGCTCAGAGGTTTGAAAAGGTTCAGCAGTTAATGAGTTAATAGCATATTTTTTTAACCATGAAAATATTATGAAATATAAATACTTTTTTTGGTTTCTTTAGTTTGTCAAATGCATTTAATCTCAGTTTGTATCTCT
Source organism: Bombina bombina (assembly GCF_027579735.1). NCBI lineage: Eukaryota > Metazoa > Chordata > Amphibia > Anura > Bombinatoridae > Bombina > Bombina bombina. The sequence goes on from NC_069504.1 coordinate 827,548,525, forward strand.
GTTTCTTCCTATCATATATTAAAAAAAGTAAGCACTAGTCACTTTTTTCTGTTAACTCATTTATATAATTATTGAACGTCAATACATTTTTAAGGATTGTCCTTGCATTTATAGGTTTTATGGTGGAGATTTGCTTCTCCTTAAATCTTTTCTAGTGTAATGTTCAGGATCTAATGGATATGTGTTTGTTTTTAACTGCTAGTGTTGCATGTGAAGACCCAAATTTATTTGAAAAGTTGCATAGTATTCCCACTGTCTAATCTAAATGATACACTAGGTTAAAGGGATATTTTTTCTTTCATGATTCATATAGAGCATGTGTTTTTTTTAAACAACTTTCCAATTTACTTCTGTTATCAAATGTGCTGTATTCTCTTGGTTTTCTTTCTTAAAAGAGCAGCTATGCACTACTAGGAGATAGCTGAACACATCTGCTGAACCAATGAATAAAGGCATTGATGTGCAAGCTACCAATTAGCAACTAGCTTTTAGGGATGGGCAAACGTTTCTCAACATTCGAAAAATTAAATAAATTTTAACACATTTGTTCGTTCGTTTTAAATTTCGAATGTTTGTACAACATTCTAACATTCGTTTAATGTAATAGTATTTCTAATGCTCTCTTTAAATGTAATATTCAAATAGAAACATTCAAATTGATATATTTGTATCTATAATGTATCAATTTACTTAATTCCCTACCACATGAACTATTGAGCTTCTGAATAGTGTTTGTTAAATCGAATTTTACATTCGAAATTTCTAATGTGGACAGTCGATCTATTTATGAACATTCAAATTCGAAAGTGAATTCGAAAACTGTAAATAGCATTCGATTATAGAATTTTTAAGAATTTTCGTTCTTATCAACATTCGATTATGTAAATCAAATTTCTACAATAACATTCATTCTAATAATCAAATTTGTATAAAAGCACATTTGCCCATACCTTTTAATCATCAAATTTGCTTTGTTCTCTTGATATTCTTTTTTGAAAGTTAAACCTAGGTAGGCTCAAACTGATTTCTAACCCGTTGAAGGCCGCCTCTTACCTTATTGCACTTTGACAGTTTATCACAGTTAGATGGTGTTAGTTCATGTGTGCCACATAGATAACATTACGCTCACTCCCGTGGAGTCAGCAATGATTGGCCAAATGCAAGCCAGCATTCCAACAAATAATCCAAAGATCTGAATATATAAAATGCTAAAAAGGATATGTCCAGTTTTTCTTATTTTTCTCCATTCTTTTCTTCTTCTTTTTTTCTATTTAAGGATATTTCAAGATCCTTGGATTTGATTGCACTGCCCAATTGGAAATATTCTTTTTAGCATTTTATATATTCAGATCTTTGGATAATGTGTTAAAATATTTGCTATTCTCATAGCTTTTGTTTTTTACGCTATCACATTTATTATCAAATTTTTGCTTTTTTATGTGATTGCTTTACACTTTTATATATAAAATGCAAGTCAGTCAAAGAACTGAGATAAGGGGGAGTCTGCAGAAGCTTTGATACAAGGTAATCACAGATGAAAAAAGTGTATTAAAATAACAGTGCTGGGGAGGGCGGAGCCAAGCCGTGCTGGGACATGGCTGTGTTTCAGTAGTGCTCCGTAGATGTTGTAGCTCAAATAAGCTAAGGCGCATAAGTGGAGACCCTAAACATATCACACCGGTTCCCTATCTCTACTAGCAAGGATCGGTACGCAAGTTGGGGACTTTCTCAGACCCTGTGAGCTAATTAGCGACCCGCTCACATTTCTAACGGCGACCCGGTCGCCATATTGGATCAAGATTGATAACCCGCGCGGCATCCCTGTCGGCCCTTCTGCACCTACCTTAGTGGGAACACTGCCGGGAAAAACCCCATCCAGCCTCCAGCCCAACGATTCAGCTACAGTGCTGAGAAGTACACACTCGAGCCGGGAGAACATTAGCAAAGGCCGACACTGCCACGTGATACACCCGTCTCAGCAAGGTAACGGTCAAAGAGAGACACTCACAAAGGGGGAGTTCTGTATTTCCACACATACACTTACCCAAACCGGGACCTATAAAGCTTACTAAGCTGTCTCCATCCCAGATACAAGCACAGCTATAGTTCTTGGTGTACAAGTAGGGGGCAAAAGTTTTATTAACCCCTCTCTTACCGCTCAATAAACTACCAGGTCTGTCTGTATCACCAGCAGTTAACATGTGGGGGCATATGTAATGAAACACGCAAATCAAGAGCCAAGAAAGGAAGAGTAGCTTTACTCTTTACAACTGAAACGCCCTTTATTAAGAATAGCACCATTAATATAGAAGTGTGTGTACTTGTCAGTTTATATTAGACTTGGAGGATTATATTGTTTAAAGTGGAACTGTTTTCTCTGGAGAGCCTTACCTCTCACCACTTATTCTCAACTAACCTTCTCACACTGCCAAGCCCAACCTGACTTATAATACACAGCCTCTGGCTTCCCAAAGGCTTTGTTCTACGTTTGCTCACAACATCATGTCCCAACGTAAGGGAGCCAAAATGGATAAGAATAACAAAACAGCAATAACTACACCATCTGTGTCGGCCTTCTTTCACTCCTCAGACCCTGCTCCAGCAGATCTATCCCAACCACAGGAAAAGCTTTTATTAGAGTCGCAAACAGATTCCCTACCACTGCAACACAATTCTTTACTTGCTCTGCAGTCGCAAATTGCTGATCTACCGTCTAAAAATGATCTTGAATCTTTAAAAACTTTCATTAAAAGTGAAATGAGAGAGCTTAAAAAAGACTTGAACGAAATGGGTTCCAGACTTGATTACCTTGAGGAGGGCCAAGATGCTCTCAATAATATGGTAAGCTCAAATACACAACAACTGTCAATACAGGACTCAATGGTGCAATCTTTACAAGAAAAACTTGAAGATCTGGATAACAGGGGGAGGCGGAATAACCTTAGGATTAGAGGTATTCCTGAAGAAGTCCCGCAGGACCAACTAAAAGCTTATGTTAAGGACTTGTTTCATTCCTTAGCTCCCAGGGCACCACCACTCCTGAATGATGATATTGAGCGGATCCACAGAGCACTCAGACCCCCTTCTAAGCCTCCTTCCCCACCGAGAGATGTAATCATGAGATTTCTAAGGTACACCACTAAAGAGGAACTATGGCAAGCCGCGAGATCAAGAAGAACCATCACATTCAAAGACCACAACCTTCAAATATTCCAAGATCTCTGCCCACAAACCATTCAGAGGAGGAAAGAGATCAGATTCCTTACTAAAGCTCTGCAAGATAATAATATCAGATATCGCTGGGGCTACCCCTTCAGCCTAATCATTAACCACAATGGCACCCAAGTCGTGTACAGGACTTTTCAGGATCTAGACAACCTGACGAAGAAGCTGGGTATAACTATTACCCCACCTGGAGAGGATGTCCTGGAGCTCTCGCAATCCCGTCAAGAAAAGAATCAAGATCTTCCTAAGGAGCAACGCTCACAATGGATCAAGTCTCAATCTAAGAGACGGAAAACAGAGTCACCCCCCATAGACCGCCCTGGACTTTAGGGTTATTATTATTCATATTTCTATGTAACTCAGAACAGAATATTTTATTTTCAGGTCTGTGTTGGCCTGAGGATAACTAATGGACTGTTGGCGGCTTTCTAGATGAGAAGTCATTGGACTTGGGTAATGGGTAAGAACCACATGGTACCAAACAGTCCCATATTGTACTATTAGGTTTGCAATGTTATGAATTTGTTTTTTCATGTTGCCTTAAATTACTTTGTTCAACTGTTTTCAGATAAAGATCAAAATGTTTCTATAAGTCCCCCAGGTACATAACACTAGGGAACCCCATAGATAGTGATCTACATTAGGGACACTAAGACAGTATGAATTTCAGTTCACATTCCTTCCTAACCGGGGTCCCCACCCTGCGCCTTCATATATCATAAATTTTAGTAACAAGAGCGCTATGCAACACCGTTTATCCCCCCACTAAGGTGTATAATTTTAGGAATACACTATATGTTAGTACAGTTTCAAGACAATGTTTTTTTTACAATGTTATTGTTGAGTTTAATATACTTAAGATTTCTCGTGCCTTTTTCTCAGTGTTGCCCTTGACATTTTCAATTTGTGAGTTCAACATGTATCAATCATTTGTAATAGTACATAAAGCTACATGCACTAATACCATTAAACATGATTACAATTAAAGTCCTTTCACATAATGTCAAAGGGTTTAATATTCCACAGAAAAGAACCATGGCGTTCAGGGATTATAAAAGACTTAAATGTGATGTTGTTATGCTCCAAGAGACCCACTTTAAGAGGGGACTCAAACCTCGTTCCTCCTTCAAAAAATTTGGCCCAGCCTATTTCTCATCTAGTGACTCCAAGCACAATGGAGTATGTGTAATGATTAGCAAAAAAAGTCCCCTTCACGGTTAAGTCGGTCGTTAAAGACAGGGAAGGGAGATACCTAATTATCTCTGGGATTTTATACCATAAACCCATAACTTTAGTCAACATATACGCACCTAATCTGGATCACCAAAAATTCTTCCACCAAATCTGTAATAAGATACTAGAATCAACTAAACACAGTCTATTGGTGGGAGGGGACTTTAATGTCGCGCTGGACCCCACCATTGATTGCTCCACGGGGAGATCTTCGATCACAAATAAAACTTTGAACGTGATCAAGTCCCACCTGTCGAGTCTAGCCCTACATGATGTCTGGCGTATCCATCATCCCAACCTAAAAGATTACACCTTTTATTCACACCCTCACCAAACTTACTCTCGAATAGATTATTTGCTAACTGATGTCACTAGTCTATCACAAGTCCTACGTTCAGAAATATATCCTATAACGTGGTCAGACCACGCCATGATTAGCTGCACCTTTAATTTTCCCGCTCATTCCGCTCATCCAAGACCATGGAGACTAGATGAATCTCTATTGAAAGACCCCCTAGTACGAATACAATTAACAAAATCCCTTGTGGATTATTTTGAACTGAATAATACTCCTAACACGTGTCCACAGCACATATGGAATGCCCACAAGTGCGTTCTTAGAGGAGAATTGATAGCTTTGAGAACAGCTAAAACCAAACAACAACAGGTCTATTTAACCTCGCTGATACAAGACATGACTAAACTGCAAGAAATACATAAAGTATTCCCCAAAGATCACTCCCTTCTGGAGAGCTTAGAACATAAAAGATCACAACTTAACCTTTTTCTAGGGACTGAGGCTAAGCGTAATGCATTATTTCTTAAAAAAACCTTCTATGAGGGAGCCAACAAACAGGGCAAGCTCTTGGCTAGACAGCTTAGGAAAAAAACACTCAACAGATATATCTTACATATAACAGATGAAAAGGGAAAAGACTGGCATACATCAACAGATATAGCAGACAGCTTTAGGCGATACTACGAATCACTATATAATTTGAACCAAACTAATCCCCCTCCATCCAACACGGCCATACAAAACTACCTAGACCAAATTCACGTTCCCAGAATTACTGATGAACAGAGAGACGATTTAGACGCACCCTTTTCAGCTGAAGAGATTAAACTAGCAATCCAGTCATTGAAGGCAGGGAAGTCCCCAGGCCCAGATGGCTTCAGTAACGACTACTATACTACTTTTAAGGATCTCCTAATACCACATCTCCTGACATACTTCCATAGCATAGACGAGCACAAAAAATTCCCACCTCTAGCCCTACAAGCTAACATAACCTTAATCCCAAAGCCAAACAAATCTAATACATCAATACCAAATTATAGACCTATCTCCCTGTTGAATACAGACATAAAGATTTTCGCCAAAGTTATAGCAAATAGACTTAATTTAATTCTACCTAAGATTATTCATCAAGATCAGGTCGGTTTTGTCCCCTACCGCGAAGCTAGAGATAATACAGTTCGCAACATACACTTGATGTGGCATGCCAAAACTAGAAACATTCCTTCAGTGTGGCTCTCTACTGATGCCGAAAAGGCCTTCGACAGAGTCGGATGGCCTTTTCTGGAAGCAACCCTGCGGGCCTTTGGGTTAAGCGATAAGATTTTACATAGAATTTTTGCACTCTATAACAAACCTAGTGCAAGAGTGACCCTTAACGGAGTATTATCAGATCCACTCCAGATTACGAACGGTACTAGACAGGGCTGCCCTCTGTCCCCCCTGCTTTTCACGTGTCTCATAGAAACTCTGGCAACCAAAATTAGATTAAATCAAGAAATTCGAGGCCTAAGGATTGAAGGAATAGAGTACAAGATGTCTCTCTTTGCGGACGACATCCTTTTCTCCCTAACAGACCCAGTAAAAACAATCCCACCCCTCATGAAAGAATTAGAGGTATTTCGTAAACTGTCCAATTTTAAAATCAACCAGAACAAATCTGAAATATTAGGGGTGGCCATTGACCAACAAACGGAAACATTAATTACCAAAATTTGCCCTTTTACATGGAATAGAGAATCCCTTAGATACTTGGGGATACAGCTAGCGGATAACATTGATGCATTATTTAAATTAAATTACGTCCCAATTAAGTGTACCCTAATGAGAGACCTTTCCTCCTGGACTAGAAAACATTTGTCCTGGTTGGGCAGGATTAATACTATTAAAATGAATGCCTTCCCGAGACTGCTCTACATATTGCAAACCCTTCCCATTCCGCTTCCCGTCAATTATACTTCTCAGATGCAACAACTGTTTGGTTCATTTATATGGAATAGACGCCCCCCCAGAATAAATAAACTTACCATGTCACGTCATACTACACAGGGAGGGCTAGGTGTTCCAGATATTGATACATATAGAAAGGCCATATTTTTACAGAGAATTCTTGACTGGAGAATTCACAAGGACCATAAGAGATGGATTTTACTGGAGGAAAATCTAAACTCTAGTATTAACTTATCTTCTGCCTGTTGGCACCCAAACTTTCAAATGATAACTAAACAGACTGATAACCCAATCACACGAGAAACGCTGAAAATATGGGACATCTCTAATAAGACGAACCCATATATCTCGTCATGCCCAGGCCCGTTAACATCACTTCTACATAACAGTGAATTCTCTCTACTAACAGTAGTTAAAAATATAGATACATATAACGACAATAGAGAGATCTCAGTCATGCAAATTACTAATAACGATCAATTATTTACACAAGGACAATTGGTTGACTTGGGTCATAGCTGGGCTGCTAACTGGTTCTCCTATAGGAGAGTACATCACTATATCACAACTCACCAACATTATGAAAACATGATACGCTCGCTATCAAATATTGAAAAATTATACGCTTCCACACCCCCAATTAAACATAATCTCTTACATATCTATAATATTATTACTCAGCCCCCACCAGGCAATCTACCACATTCTATTGAGATGTGGGAGAGGGAATTGGGGGTAATTATCACACCGCAGACCGCGACTAACATTTTTCACAACACTAAATCTGCCTCTACATCTGCATCCATTAAGGAAATAAATTATAAATTATTACATGGTTGGTACCTAAACCCCAAGAGGCTACACAAACTGTTCCCAAAAACTAATAACCGCTGTTGGCGGTGTGGGCATGTTGGAAGCCATATGGGTCATATGTGGTGGTGGTGCTCTCAGATAAACACTTTATGGCGTAACATAATTAATGAGATAGAGCACATCTTTCAAACTCTTCTCCCCCTGGACCCTCTTATATGGTTGCTAAACAAACCAATCAAACTTCCCCAGGCCCATTTTAGACACCTACTTAAAATTATGACGAACAGCACAAAGGTTTTGATAGCTCAAAACTGGAGATCAACCGACGTTATCTCTCTAAAACTTTGGCGTAACAAAGTTACAGATATGATTGAACTAGAGGAGTATGGTTCCTACCTGTCTGGTAAAAGAGAACAATTTATTGAAATACAACATACGTGGGAGCAATATATTAAAAACAATACGCCCTAGATTCCCCTTTGACCAATACTAATTATACAATGGATTGTAGCTCCTACCGGCTCAAATTCTACGGGTTGAACAACTGTCAAGGCACAATAATAAACATATTATACAGGCAACGAGATATTAAGGTTATAGTTAGAATTAAATTAAAAAAAAAGAGGTTAAAAAGAGAGTCCAGGGTGCATGGTATTTGTTGATGCGTATTCAATTGTTTTCATCTGTAATATTTACCAAAGTAATGTTTTAATCATCTTTGTATGTCTGCATACTGCTATGTATCATGGATTCTTAATAAAAAGATTTTGAAAAAAAAAAATAACAGTGCTGGTTTTGCAAAACTGGGGAATGGGTATTAAAGTGATTATTTAACTTTTTAAACAATAACAATGTTCAAGTAGACTGGCCTTTTAAATTAAAGAAAACATTAGCTGATAAATACTTAGCTTTCATACACACATTAATAATATGCTGTGGTTAACTGAGATACAGGGGCCTATTTATCAAATGTCTGTCCGACATAAACTGATCAGCGGATCATGTCCGAAAGACATCGCTGAATGAGGACAGCAATACGCTCTCCGCATTCAGCATTGCACCAGCAGTTCTCGTGAACTGCTGGTGCAATGCCACCCCCTGCAGATTTGCGGCCAATAGGGCGCTAGCAGGGGGTGTCAATCAACCTGATCGTATTAGATCGGGTTGATTTCTGGCGATCGCTCTCCTCCTCCTCAGAGCAGGTGGACAGGTTATGGAGCAGCGGTCTTTAAACCGCTGCTTCATAACTTGTGTTAAGGTGAGCCTGGAGGCTCGCCAGAAACACAGTACATCAAGTTCCATACAGAGCTTGATAAATAGGCCCCATAGAGCACTTGGTAACTTTTAAAGTGATAAAGAGCTATGGCAGATTCAGGGATTTTAGTTCATGAAAGAATCTATAGCAACCACCCATTAATATCTGTGAGGTCATGTGATTTCATGGTATAGTGATGTCATAATACTCTGAGTTCTCTATAAAAGCGCAGAATGTTATCTGTGAGGTCATGTGATTTCAGGGTATAGTGATGACATAATACTCAGAGTTCTCTATAAAAGCCCAGAATGTTGCTTGTCCACTAAACACATTTTAGCAAGAGAGCATAAAGCAGTTTCTAGTGATATATCACTATTTCATTTTCTATTGGTAAACAGTTCATAGGACAAATCCAAGAGAGAAGCCAGAACTCACGATCTCTATATTCAGTGAGGATACAACCATCTTTACTTAGAGAAGGTTGCACAGTTTGTGACCATGGTCTGTGCAGTGGTCTGCTTGATGTTCCTACTGGTGCTTTCTGAGCTTAATGCTCGGCCTCTGTCTCTTAAGCCAAAAAGAGACTTAGAGAAAGAAAGTGCTGATGAGGATACATTTCATACTATTGTTGCAAAAGCAAAGCAGATAAAAGACACACTTAAAAGACTAGCAAAATGGATCGCAATAGGGGCAGGAGGACTATTAATTTTCTTCTGTTCATGTTTTCTCTGGGTTAGGCACTTATTCCGCCGCTGGATGAGTCCACCTGAGTTTGGTGGGGATGCAGAAAAAATCATTGAAGGCTATCAAGCAATTCAAGACATAGAAGGTACTGGAGAAATTGGAGGACTTAAAGATGCTATGGAAGCTTTAGTTGGCAAAGGTCATTAAGGCTTAATCTTCTAGGGATGTTGTCATAGATGTTGTAAGTTCTGATAATAAACATTTCAGATGTAAATAATATTTGATAAAGCTGTGGTCTGTTTATTTTTAGATGTATATTGTATTTGTTTATTAGTTTGTTATGGTCCCACAGAGGGAAAGGTCCATTTATCTAAACGTTCTTAATCATGGTAAATTTTTATCAGGGCTGTTTGACAAACAAAGATATTATCATAAGCACAAACGTACTGCATATATAATATATAAAGTGTATGAGAGTACAAAGCACCTTCAGTCAATTCTCTAGGAAATGACAGAGTAAACTGGGGACTTTGATAACACTTAAGGGCTTCTGGTTAGTTTACTAGTAGTAATAACTTAATAACTATTCAATACATATCTATACAGAGGACCTCAGAGATCTGGTTGACTCTTACTTTTCAACTAAAAAGTGGAAAAAAAAAAAAAGTACAGTTACACTCATAACACCTTCTAATAAAAAAAAATAAAAAAAATATATTGCAATAAATAAAAAGTTATGTGATCAAATATGAGGTCAAATATGAGGTCTCATGGACTGTAAAGGGTTTTAACTACGAGATATATATACATGACTAAATATGTAGGGACAACTAACTCTGTCGGATTTATAGTATGCCGGTACCCTGTTTGCCCTTTTATTGCTTTTAATGCATACCGAATAAAGTTTCTCTTTTTGCAGAATCTATAATTTGCTTACTATTTCCCCAGCTATTCAAAAGACTGTTTTAGCAATTCCTGAGGAAATACTGAATGTATGTATATGTTTGTATATATATATATATATATATATATATATATATAATGTATTTAAAGACATATATTCATATATAAACACCTAAATGCATATGTATTTTGTATTAACATAATATGAATTTAAAGACATATATTCACATATAAACAAATAAATACATATGTATACATATATAGACATATAATAAAACGTTATACTGTATTTTTACTCTAAATATTTCACATTACAATGTTCCTCAAATAGAGGAATATATTCTAAGTATTTATAAACAGATATGCATATAGACATTTTAAATTAGGGGGAGATAAAAGGTGAGTTTAAAATCCTCCACTACGCACAAAATATAGAAAAAATAACTCATTGTGTAGTTCATTAACAAATCTAGACAGGCCCAGAGGCTTGTTTTCCCACAGAAAACCTCTGAATTACATTGTTTCCAATTCAGCAAAGGATTCTGGGTAAGATATGCAAATGAAGTACACAATGACAAACCTTTTTTACTTCAGTCTTCTTTTTTTGTCATTGTGTACTTCATTTGCATATCTTACCCAGAATCCTTTGATGCATTGGAAACAATGTAGTTCAGAGGTTTTCTGTGGGAAAACAAGCCTCTGGGCCTGTCTAGATTTGTTAATGAACTACACAATGAGTTATTTTTTCTATATTTTGTGCGTAGTGGAGGATTTTAAACTCACCTTTTATCTCCCCCTAATTTAAAATGTCTATATGCATATCTATATATATCTCCCCTGAAATTCAACTAATACTGATTGTAAAGCCAGATGGACCCCATAGAGATGCAGGTCCAATCTCAATTAAAGGGACAGTCTACTCCAGAATTTTTATTGTTTTAAAAGATAGATAATATCCCTTTATTACCCATTCCCCAGTTTTGCATAACCAACACAGTTATAATAATATGATTTTTACCTCTGTGATTAACTTGTATTTAAGCATCTGCAAACTGCCCCCTTATTTCAGTTCTTTTGACAGACATGCATTTTAGCCAATCAGTGCTGGCTCTTAGGAACTCCACGTGCATGTGCACAGTGTAATCTATATGACACACATGAACTAACAACCTCTAGTGGTGAAAAACTGTCAAAATGTCCAGAGAGAAGAGGCAGCCTTCAAGGGCTTAGAAATTTGCATATGAACCTCCTAGGTTTAGCTTTCAACTAAGAACACCAAGAGAACAAAGCAAAATTGGTGATAAAAGTAAATGGGAAAATTGTTTAAAATGACATGCCCTCTCTTAATCATGAAAGTTTATTTTGGACCCCTAGAGTTTATATATGGTAATTATTTTTAACATGACATCACTCTCATATTCTGTATAACACATTTATACACACTCACATATGTTACAAATAAATACATACACACATATGCACATACATAAAACAAAAATATACAAAACATACATATAAATACACACTAATATATACACTAGAGTTGTGCATTTGTTGCATTAGGAATGTACATGGATATTTGCTTGGTGCCCCCCGCAATACATGGTACGCATCAGAAGGGCAGTTTTGTGTTGTGATTTATCGTTAAACAAGATACTCTATGTGGCACCCTTATTTGTGTTTCTTCTAGATCCTGGTTTCCCAACAGTACCGGGCGGTGACAGCCTTGCTGGTGAGCCACGACCTGACATGCCCCCACTGTGCACTATGTATGTATATATATATATAGTATCTCACAAAAGTGAATACATCCTTCACATTATTGTAAATATTTTATTATATCTTTTTATGTGACAACACTGAAGAAATTACACTTTGCTACAATGTAAAGTAGTGAGTGGACAGCCTGTATAACAGTGTAAATTTGCTGTCCCCTCAAAATAACTCAACATACAGCCATTAATGTCTAAACCGTTGGCAACAAAACTGAGTACACCCCTAAGTGGAAATGTCCAAACTGGTCCCAATTAGCCATTTTCCACCCCCGGTGTCATTTGACTCATTAGTGTTACAAGGTCTAAGGTGTGAATGGGGAGCAGGTGTGTTAAATTTGGTGTTATTGTGTTATCGCTCTCACACTCTCTCATACTAGTCACTGGAAGTTCAACATGGCATCTCATGGCATCTCATATCCTCTCTGAGGATATGAAAAAATGAATTGTTGCTCTACATAAAGATGGCCTAGGCTATAAGAAGATTGCCAAGACCCTGAAACTGAGCTGCAGCACGGTGTGCAAGATCATACAGCGGTTTCACAGGACAGGTTCCACTCAGAACAGGCCTCGCCATGGTTGACCAAGGGAGTTGAGAGTACATGCTCAGTGTCATATCCAGAGGTTGTTTTTGGGAAATATATGTATGAGTGCTGCTGGGGTGGGGGTTCAGCCTGTCAGTGCTCAGACCATATGCCACACACTGCATCAAATTGGTCTGCATGACTGTCATCCCAGAAGGAAGCCTCATCTAAAGATGATGCAGAAGAAAGCCTGTAAACAGTTTGCTGAAGACAAGCAGACAAAGGACATGGATTACTGGAACCATGTCCTGTGGTCTGATGAGACCAAGATAAACTTATTTGGTTCAGATGGTATCAAAGACAAGTGTGTCATGCTTACAGTCAAGCATGGTGGTGGGAGTGTCATGGTCTGGGTCTGCATGAGTGCTGCTGGCACTGGGGAGCTACAGTTCATTGAGGGAACCATGAATGCCAACATGTACTGTGACATACTTAAGCAGAGCATGATCCCCTCCCTTCTGAGACTGGGCCGCAGGGCAGTATTCCAACACAATAACAACCCCAAACACACCTCCAAGATGACCACTGCCTTGCTAAAGAAGCTAAGGGTAAAGGTGATGGCCTGGCCAAGCATGTCTCCAGACCTAAACCCTATTGAGCATCTGTGGGGCATCCTCAAATGGAGGGTGGGGGAGCGCAAGGTCTCTAACTATGCTACAATGTAAAGTAGTGAGTGTACAGCCTGTATAACAGTGTAACTTTGCTGTCCCCTCAAAATAATTCTATTGGAACAGCCAATAGAATGCAAGCTCAATCCTATTGGCTGATTGGATCAGCCAATAGGACTGAAGCTCAATCCTATTGGCTGATTGCATCAGCCAATAGGATTTTTTCACCTTTATTTCTGATTGAGTGATAGACTTCTATCAGCCAATCAGAATTCAAAGGACTCCATCTTGGATGACGTCATTTAAAGGAACCTTCATTCTTCAATGACCATCAAAAGAAGAGGATGCTCCACGCCGGATGTCTTGAAGATGGAGCCCCTTTGTGCCGGATGGATGAAGATAGAAGATGCCGTCTGGATGAAGACTTCTGCCCGTCTGGAGGACAAATTCTTGCCGTTTGGATGAAGACTTCTCCCAGCTTCTTTGGGGACTTCTTGCCGCTTGGATGAAGACTTCTCCCGGCTTCGTTGAGGATGGATATCCGGTCTTCAAAAACTGTAAGTGGATCTTCGGGGGTTAGTGTTAGTTTTTTTTAAGGGTTTATTGGGTGGGTTTAATTTTTATATTAGGATTTGGGCAGAAAAAGAGCTAAATGCCTTTTTAAGGGCAATGCCCATCCAAATGCCCATTTCAAGGCAATGGGGAGCTTAGGTTTTTTAAGTTAGGATTTTATTTGGGGGGTTTGGTTGGGTGGGTGGTGGGTTTTACTGTTGGGGGGTTGTTTGTATTTTTTTTTTTTTACAAGTAAAAGAGCTGATTTCTTTGGGGCAATGCCCCGCAAAAGGCCATTGGCAGTTTAGCTTAGGCTAGGGTTTTTTTTTATTTTGGGGGGCTTTTTTATTTTGATAGGGCTATTAGATTAGGTGTAATTAGTTTAAATATTTGATAATTTCTTTTTTATTTTGTGTAATTTAGTGGGGGTTTTTTGTAATTTAGTTAATTATATTTAATTTATGTAATTTATTTAATTGTAGTGTAAGCTTAGGTGTTAGTGTAAGAAAGGTTAGGTTTTATTTTACAGGTAAATTTGTATTTATTTTAGCTAGGAAGTTATTAAATAGTTAATAACTATTTACTAACTAGTCTACCTAGTTAAAATAAATACAAACTTAGCTGTGAAAAAAAATAAAACCTAAGATAGATACAATGTAACTATTAGTTATATTGTAGCTAGCTTAGGGTTTATTTTACAGGTAAGTATTTAGTTTTAAATAGGAATTATTTAGTTATTAATAGTAGGTTTTATTTAGATTTATTTTAATTACAGTTAGTGGGTGATAGGGTTAGGGTTTAATAACTTTGGTATAGTGGCGGCGACTTTGGGGGCGGAAGATTAGGGGTTAATAAATGTAGGTAGTTGGCGACAATGTTAGGGGCGGCAGATTAGGGGTTAATAAGTGTAGGTGGGTGGCGGCGATGTTAGGGGCGGCAGATTAGGGGTTAATAAGTGTAATGTAGGTGGCGGTGACATTGGGGCGGCAGATTAGGGGTTAATAAGTGTAGGTAGGTGGCGGCGACATTGGAGACAGCAGATTAGGGGTTAATAAGTGTAGGTGGGTGGCGGCGATGTTAGGGGCGGCAGATTAGGGGTTAATAAGTGTAATTTAGGTGTTGGCAATGTCAGGGTGGCAGATTAGGGGTTAATAAGTTTAATGTAGGTGGCAGCGATGTCGGGGCAGCAGATTAGGGGTGTTTAGACTCAGAGTTTATGTTAGGGTGTTAGGTGTAAACATAAATTTAGTTTCCCCATAGGAATCAATGGGGCTGCGTTACGGAGCTTTACGCTGCTTTATTGCTGGTGTTAGGCTTTTTTTCAGCCGGCTCTCCCCATTGAGTTTAATGTCCCTTTAAATGCATGACTTCCTATTTGGAAGGTAGTGCACTAAAAAACCATCATGATCTGTTTATTACCAGGTGTTAATTTTTTTGCAAATAGGATTGTAAAGGAAATTGAATATTTTGTAAGCTGGTGAAGGATTATTTATTACATTTTTTTATTTTATTTTTTGAGAGGGAAAGTCGTGAGTGTTGCAGAGAAGCATATCTTTGTACATCATTTTGATCAAATTGTCCTCACAGCTCTCACAATGTTTTACATTGCAAATAAAATGAACAGTCTCTCATAGTAACAAAGAAAAGCAAAATATTTTCAACTGTAAATGATAGGCTTTGCATGTTTAGAGAATTGCAAAGTTTTCACAATTGATTGAGGATGTCAGTATACTGAGAACAGTAATTTATAATGTACTGTATTTAATAATTCCCTTTTTATGCTGAGAAAAGAAAAGCAGACATTCATCAGTAGGTATGAGTGAATGTGTTGGACGTAGGATTCGTTCTGTAGAACAAATAGTCCTGTGGACATTAGTTTTGATTAAATGAATGTTGATAAGGATGAAAACCACTTCAAATTAAACAAATGTTATTTCTGATTTTCAATTGTTTCTTTTAATTTTTGAATGTACATAATTAGATTAAATATCCACATTCAAAATTTTGAATGTAACATTTGATTTAACAAATACTATTCAGAATTTCAATAGTTCATCTGGGTGGGAATTTAATTAATTGATACATGATAAATACAAATGTGTGTATTGACATTTTTCAAATTCAAATATTGTTTAAATGGACATGAAACCCATTTTTTTTATTTCATGATTCAGATAGAGAATACATTTTTAAACAATTTTGCAATTAAGTTCTATTGCCAAGTTGCTTCATTCTCTTAATATTCTTTGTTAAAGAAGCACCAATGCATTACTGGGAGCTAGCTGAATGCACTGGGTTAGCCAATAAGATGAGGCATATATGTGCAGCCACTAATCAGCACTTCTTGAGTCTACCTAAGTATCTTTTTCAACAAAGGATATCAAGAAAACAAAACAAATTAGATATTAGAAGTAAATTGGAAAGTTGTTTAAAATCAAATGCTCTATATGAATCATGAAAGGAAAAAAAATGTGTTTTCCCTTTAATTTGAATATTAAAGTGATGGTAAACTCATTCGATTTGCAAGATATGCTTTTAACTATCATCCAAATTAAACCTTACTTTAATTCATTAATGTTTTGGGAATATTAAAAATAAAACTTTTATTTCACCTAATTTCTCTTTTTTGTCTTTTTTTGCTGATGTTTTTTCAACCAGCCAATTTATTTTCTGTCTAACCAACTCCAAAGAGAAAATACCTCCTTGACTCTTTGCTCGTGCACTTACTTGTTGGCCTGATGCGCCTGATGCTTATGTAGAGAGCGGGTGGAACCGCTCTCTACATAACTGACTGTATGAAGTCAGTACTGGAGGGGACAGAGGAAGGAATGGTATAAAACATATAAGTTTCTAATATTTATAAATACATTTATATAAAAAAAAACGCTCGCTACATAACTGACTGTATGAAGTCAGTACTGGAGGGGACAGAGGAAGGAATGGTATAAAACATATACGTTTTTAATATTTATGAATACATTTAAATATAAAAAAAAAAAAACGCTCTCTACATAACTGACTGTATGAAGTCAGTACTGGAGGGGACAGAGGAAGGAATGGTATAAAACATATACGTTTTTAATATTTATGAATACATTTATATATATAAAAAAAAAAAACGCTCTCTACATAACTGACTGTATGAAGTCAGTACTGTAGGGGACAAAGGAAGGAATGGTATAAAACATATAAGTTTCTAATATTTATAAATACATTTATAAAAAAAAAACGCTCTCTACATAACTGACTGTATGAAGTCAGTACTGGAGGGGACAGAGGAAGGAATGGTATAAAACATATATATGTTTCTAATATTTATGAATACATTTATAAACAAAAAAAAAGTTAGCAACTTTATTATATGCAACTATTGTAATCCAACTGCCTATTCCAGAGAGCTCAACTTTACCTTCACTTTATATTTAAAGATAGCATTAGAAATACTGTTAAATTAAATGAATGTTAGAATGTATATTCAAAATTTGAAAAGAATGAATGTGTTAAAATTTGTTTCATTTTTCAAATGTTGTAAAACATTCGCCTTTCCCTATTCATCAGTGAAGTCTGTTTTTCCCCCACTTATTTTCCATAAAATGGCCACTAAAGTCAAAATTAAAGATTCATGACACAGATAGAGCATGCAGTTTTAAAAAAAATGTTATCTTTACCATTATGAATTTGTGCACAGTCTTTTTACATGCACACTTTTTGAGGCACCAGTTACTACTGAGCATGCACAAGTGTTTAAAGTGTATATTTATATGAGTCTGTCATTGGCTGATGGCTGATACATATACAGGGGGCTGGCAAATTAAAGGGAATTTTGAAATTTGTCAGAAAAAATACTGCTGCACATTTAAAATTTAGAGTAATTGCTATTGTTTTATCTTATTATGATGCCATTGTTGATTATTTCATTCTACTGTATTTAATGGTTCTTTAAAAAGTTTGTTATATCTTATCATGCCTAAAATGTGCTTCATATCATAGTTAAAAACATGATCAGGAAGCACTGAACCAATCGCCAACTCAGCTACAGTATATATAATGCTACCTGAGTCGTGTTATTATGTGTGATTAAAAAGATCAAATTTTCCGGGACATTTTTCTTAATTTAAAATGTATATACTCATTAAAACCCAAGGTGCTATTAACAGAAGTTAACCTATCCCTTCCATATTTAAATAAAGGGATATGAACCAAAAGAGAAAAAGGAGCAGGCACTGCAACAAGTGGTGAAAAAGTAAAACCTTCAAATTTTATTCCAATCCTTAAAATAGCACAGACATGCAGGCAGACGTACAGGACAGAATGTCTGACGCGTTTTGCGCCCTCTAGCCACGCTTATTCATAGACATGATGTCTATGAATAAGCGCCACTAGAGGACCACTTGTTGCAATGCCTGCTCCTTTTTCTCTTTTGGTGATGATTTGCTGTTTGATTCCGCCGCTGCTACAACACTCCTAACTGAACGGAGGATTTGGGTGACCTTAACCCGGCTTCACTTCCGCCATTTCTGGTTTTGTGTATTGTGAGACGCCGAGGTCCGGGGACTGTTGTTTGCCTCTGTAAAGAGATATAAAGCCCAAAACATTTCTTCCATAATTCAGATAGACAGTGCAAAAAAAAAAAAAAAAACTTAATTCAATTAGAAAATTTAGGCCTCAACCATAATCTAAAAATTCATTTTCAGCTCTTTTTCAGGCCGATAAGGCTACTTTTCAATTTGACATGATCACAATCACACCTTTTTGGCTCTTTCCTGAACAGGTTTGTGGATCTTCAATAAAAGCTTTATTTCTCCTATGGAGCCAAAACATTCTCGCCTATCACAATCCATTTTCAAGTCACTTTTCAACAAATTTTTGAGGCCAGTTTTGGTGTTTAGAACTTGACACCTCTAGACACTTGATAACACATTGAAAGGGCGTTTCGGACATCTTTAACACTATTTTACTGCTATATCCAAACAGTCTACTTGCTTCCACTTATGTAATACACTCTGAAATGACCACTGGATATGTTCTAGAGGTTTTTTAACATACATGGTATAGATTCATTAAAGCTCTATGCATCCCTATTGGAGAGGCTGCATACAGGGAACAGGGTACACATTTACATATGTATAGGGACATAAACTTATGGAGATGTGATGATTACGGGATATCATGTACAGCTAAGGGAAACTATAGGAAAACTGACTTCAGGACCCCAATATATACAAATAGCATGTTTTTATGTTTATTTTTCAATATTTGATTGTAAAACACACTCACACTATCGTGATTGTCACTAACAGTACTGGTGTCTTTTAAATCAGGTTTTTAAAGACGTTTGCTAAATGGTGACTTTTATAGTTAACTATTGCAATCAAATTCCATCCGCACCACTGCCAACCCATCTGAATGCATCTTTTATGTTGTCAGGATGGGCAGACTGTGCATTGTTTTTCTATTGCTATATGGTCACTTTGCAACTTTTATAAGTATTATTTTAAACAATATTTATTTTTATTGTTTGTTAAAGGAGCAGTAAACCTAGAAAATAATCTTATATAATTCTGAACATAGTGCAGAATTATATAACATTATATTAGCGCTAGCTTTATACATAATATTGCAGTCATAATTAATTATAAACTACAGTTTTTCAGGCCGCCACTCCTTGCTCTACTGAGCGGGTCTGTTTTTTTTTCTAAGCACATCTAGGAAGCTGTCTACTCATGGCCGTCCCGTTTGCGCTATTAATCTCAATGAGGCTCGCTCCTGTTAGTGCTAAATATAATGTTATATAATTCTGCACAATATGCAGAATTATATAACATTATTTTCTAGGTTTACTGCCCCTTTAAAGGACCTTTACATTTAGGTGTGAACGGAAAACAGAATGATGACTACGAGTTTCTATGAAAAAAAACTTTTTTTTTTTTAAACTAGATTTTAACTTTTTAAACTGTAAATTGTGACCCCACTGCCTTGCTACATTGTATCTTTCTAAGAGACCCTTAAATGATATTGAGCTTTCATGAGCAGGTAGGGGATGTTCCTCCATGCTTGCCAAATCCAAACATGGTTACAAAAGTGCCTGGATATTATCTACATAAGCTGGAACTATCTTTGGACCCTCAAGAGAAACATTAAACTTTTTATTATTCAAGACATTTTAAGATATTTATACCACCAGTAGTAATTTTAAGATACTAGCTATTTTATATTGAGGTTTGTCTTCTTAAATAAATAAATATTTATATAGATATTAAAGGGCCAGTAAACCTAGCAAATAATGTTATATAATTCCGCACATAGTGCAGAATTATATAACATTAGCTTAGTGCCAGGTTTCTAAAGCAAATTGTTTCTAAAGCAAATTGTCTCTACTGAGAGGGTCTGTTTTCTTCTGCTAAGCGCGTCGCAGGGCGCCCAATAGCACTATTCAAATCAATGTAGCTCACTCCTGCTCTGGTCTGGTAGTGGGAACGAGCTACATTGAGTTTAATGGCGCAATCGGGCCGGCTGTGATTAGACAGCTTGCCCAGATGCGCTTAGGAGAAGAAAACAGACCCGCTTAGTAGAGCCAAAAGCGTTGTTCTGTTTTCTTTGCTAAATATCTATCTAACAATTTGCTTTAGAAACCTGGCGCTAAGCTAATGTTATATAATTCTGTACTATGTGCAGAATTATATAACATTATTTGCTAGGTGTACTGGCCCTTTAAAGCTTTTATAAACTTTTGTTTGAGGTGCTGCTATATAAGCTGCTGCTCTTTAGTTTTTGTGTAACACTAAAGCACCTGCGCCTTCATTATTGAACTAATCTAGAAAGAGCACTCGTGTACACATAGCTCAATATGTGATAATAGTAAAAGCTGTACTTTCCTAATTTAAAATCAAGACCTATTAGTCAGTGCTAAAGAGCAGAGCTAAATATGTAAATACCACTTTAGCTGCATATGCAAATATATGGTCTACAATAATTAATTCTATATCTACAGTATCTCACAAAAGTGAGTACACCCCTCATATTATTGTAAATATTGTATTATATCTTTTCATGTGACAACACTGAAGAAATGACACTTTGCTACAATGTAAAGTAGTGAGTGTACAGCCTGTATAACAGTGTAAATTTGCTGTCCCCTCAAAATAACTCAACACACAGCAATTAATGTCTAAAACGTTGGCAACAAAAGTGAGTACACCCCTAAGTTGAAATTGGGCTCAATTAGCCCATGTGAGTGTCATGTGACTCGTTAGTGTTACAAGGTCTCAGGTGTGAATGGGGAGCAGGTGTGTTATATTTGGTGTTATCACTCCACACTCTCTCATACTGGTCACTGGACGTTCAACATGGCACCTCATGGCAAAGAACTCTATGAGGATCTGAGGATCTGCTCTACATAAAGATGGCCTAGGCTATAAGAAGATTGCCAAGACCCTGAAACTGAGCTGCAGCACAGTGGGCAAGACCATACAGCAGTTTAACAGGACAGGTTCCACTCAGAACAGGCCTCACCATAGTCTACCAAAGAAGTTGAGTGCACATGCTCAGTGTCATATCCAGAGGTTGTCTTTGGGAAATAGACGTTTGAGTGCAGCCAACATTGCTGCAGAGGTTGAAGGGGTGGGGGGGTCAGCCTGTCAGTGCTCACTGCACACTGCATCAAATTGGTTGGTATGGTTATCTTCCCAGAAGGAAGCCTCATCTAAAGATGATGCACAAGAAATCCTGCAAACAGTTTGCTGAAGACAAGCAGACTAAGGACATTGATTACTGGAACCATGTCCTGTGGTCCGATGAGACCAAGATAAACTTATTTGGTTCAGATGGCATCAAGCTAGTGTGGCGGCAACCAGGTGAGGAGTACAAAGACAAATGTGTCTTGCCTACAGTCAAGCATGGTGGTGGGAGTGTCATGGTCTGGGTCTGCATGAGTGCTGCTGGCACTAAGGAGCTACAGTTTATTGTGGGAACCATGAATGCCAACATGTACTGTGACATACTAAAGCAGAGTATGATCCCCTCTCTTCAGAGACTGGGCTGCAGGGCAGTATTCCAACATGATAAATAGTTTGCACAGGTGTTTTAAAAAAAAAAAAAATACAAGTCCCAAAAATCTTATTTTTAAATAATCTCAATTTACAATATCTGGAATCCACCATCTTGTCACAGTAATAGAAATTCAGTAGACATATTTAGTTATCTACAGAGAGGCTTGGAACTTTTGGCTAAATTTAAATCTTATAACATAGCAATGTAGGGATGGGCAAATGTGCTAAAAGTGTAATTCATTTAGTAGAACGAATAGTCCTGTGGACATTTGTTTTAGACAATCGAATGTTGATAAGAATGAAAATCCATTAAAATTTGGTAATTGAATCCTGTTTTAAATGCTACTTTAAGTTTTGAATGTTCAGAATTAGATATACTATTACAAATATATCTAATCTAATTTTTCGATTTCAAATACTGAATTATTCGAATCAAATTATTACAACAATTTGAATAGAATATTACATTTAAAGAAAGCATTAGAAATACTATTACAATAAAAGAATGTTAAAATGTTGTACAAACATTCGAAATTTGAAATGAATGAACAAATGTGTTAAAATTCGTATTCTATTTCAAATGTTGCAAAACATTCGCC
Source organism: Bombina bombina (assembly GCF_027579735.1). Lineage (NCBI taxonomy): Eukaryota > Metazoa > Chordata > Amphibia > Anura > Bombinatoridae > Bombina > Bombina bombina. Next base: position 827,571,049 of record NC_069504.1, read on the forward strand.
CATCCCTAGTGATTAATTAAAATCCCATTATAAATATTAGTTGAGGACACTTTTTTGGTATGGTTAATATTTTCCCACAGTGTTCTTCTTGATTTCAGATGACTATGTCGCCAAATCGGAAAACAGTGTTTTCTCAATAATTAAAAGCCATTTAAAAATACCCTTCAAATATTAAAAGTTTAAATATAATCATTGAACAAACATTGACAATATACCCATCATGCCAATATACAAATGGAATTCACATTTTTTTTTTTAACAGTTACTAGGATGGATTCTGATTACAAAAGTTTAATTTTATACGTTAATCAGTATTTTCCTTAGATATCGTACAAAGAGATTCATTCAAACACCTGTAATGTAAAATAGCCATTGAATTTGTCAGTTTATGTTTCAATTCCCTGTTTCAATCCTGATAACAACAACTTAACAAATAAACACAGGATTTTGGGAGGTTTTCAGCTGAAAACTTGTTTATGGCTGAGGCCTTTTAGTGGCGGAATCATTTTGGGATTGTGATCACTGAACATGCTGCCCATATCAGCTGAAACCAAAACGTTGACATTGGGAGCCGATATAGAAACGATTGTGATCAAGGCCAATATTAGTTGTTTAAAATGTTTTTCAAAAAAGCATATGTAAAGTCTTAGGGCTCCATTTGTCAAGCCGCAGATGATGCTTTGGAGGCCAATCATTTCAGGCTTGCATGAAATAAAAGTTAAAAAGCAGCGGTCATTATACCGCTGCTCCTTAACCTCCACCTAAAAGGTGGCGGATTTAAATCATCCTGATCCAATTTGATTAGGATTATTTACAGTCCCTGCTAGCGGTCGATTGGCTGTCAGTGAGCAGTGGGAAGCCTTGCACAAGCATTTCTGGTGCAATGATAAATGCGGAGAGCGTATGCTGTTTACCTGCAGCGATGTCCAGCAGACATGATTCACTATAGCGGATCATGTCTGCTTGACATTTGACAAATCGAGCCTTTAGTGTCTATATAGCATTGATTGCTGCCATATTGTAACCTAGGTTTCCATCTATGCTGCAGTCAGCCAAGGACAGTTATATAATGGTACACAAGAATAGGCAGGCCCAAACTTTTTTAGGAAAAAGGGACAACATACATTTTGAAAGTATATAGAATTTTTTTCATTTTGTTTTGTTTTTTACTATAAATAAACATTTCATATTACAATCTTAAACTGTTCAATGTCCCTTTAGTATCTACAAATTTATGTGCGGACCTTAAAGGGACATGAAACCCCAATTTTTTATTTTATGATTCAGATACAGCATACATTTTTAAACAACTTTATAATTTACTCGTATTAACATTTTTTTCTCCATTCTGTTGGTATCCTTTATTCAAGGAGCAGAAATGCACTGCTGGGGGCTAGCTGAACACATTAGTACACCAATAAAAAGAGGCATTAATGTCCATTAATGTGCAACCACCAATCAGCAGCAAGCTCCTAGCTCCTGGGCCTATCTAGGTATGCTTTTCAACAAAGGATATCCAGCGAACTAAGCATATTAGATAGTAGAAGTACATCCGAACATTCTTTAAAAAAAATGTTTGCTCTATCTTAATCATGAAAGAAAAAAAATGTGGTTTCATGTCCCTTAAAGACCAATAAAATATTTACTGTCTACCTTCATGTGTTAAGTGGACCCTCACTAGTCTAACTGTATTATTCCAATTCCAGAAAATAAGTGAAGCATCATTTTAATATTATAAATGCTTAAAAATACATAGCTCTGGAAATGGTTTTCTTTTTTTACTAAACACAAAGGGCCAGATTACAAGTGAAGCACTAAATTCCCATTTACCGGGGCATGATAAATAACCAGTGGCTGGTTATTGCTACTGCAAACTCACGGTAGCAATTAACGCTCAGAAAATTAACCAGAGATCCGATTTCTGGTTAATTTTTTAAGTGCCCAAATGCCCTCACAATAGAGGGCATTATAGTTTTTTTAATAAAAAAAAATAGCATTTATTTTTTTAATAAAATTACTGCACTAGGCAGTTTTAGGGGTCGAAAGTTTGTGGGAGTGGGGTGTTAGAAAAAAAAAGGCAATGAAAAGTGCCTTTACATTGCGGTCTATGAGTACTGTGTGTTCCCAGTAAATATATATGTATATGCTTTTATAAATATATATTTATGTGTTAATATGTGTAGAGTATATACACATATGAACACATAAATATATATGTATATAGTTAAATACATATATATTTAAAAATATGCTGCCATCGCTGCACTACTTACCCCCTTCCCTGCTCTTAGGTTCTGATGCTGTCTCTGATGGCATGAGAATGAGGCTCCCATTGAAGCTTATGGAAGTGCGCTCTTGTGAGTGCAATACTTCCCAGCAACGCGAACGCGAGCTTGTGGGCGCGCATTGCTGTTAACTTGTAATACCAGTGCACATTAGTAGCAAATATCGCTTTCTTGAAAGTGATATTTAGCACTCCACTTGTAACCGGGCACCCTAGGGCCTAGATTTGGAGTTTGGCGGTAGATGGGCTGTTAACGCTACGCGGGCTTTTTTCTGGCCGCACCATAAAATTAACTCTGGTATCGAGAGTTCAAAAAAATGCTGCGTTAGGCTCCAAAAAAGGAGCGTAGAGCATTTTTACTGCAAATGCAACTCTCGATACCAGAGTTGCTTACGGACGCGGCCAGCCTCAAAAACGTGCTCGTGCACGATTCTCCCATAGGAAACAATGGGGCTGTTTGAGCTGAAAAAAAACCTAACACCTGCAAAAAAGCAGCGTTCAGCTCCTAACGCAGCCCCATTGTTTCCTATGGGGAAACACTTCCTACGTCTGCTCCTAACACTCTAACATGTACCCCGAGTCTAAACACCCCTAACCTTACACTTATTAACCCCTAATCTGCCGCCCCCGCTATCGCTGACCCCTGCATTATATTATTAACCCCTAATCTTCCGCTCTGTAAACCGCCGCAACTTACATTATCCCTATGTACCCCTAATCTGCTGCCCCTAACACCGCCGACCCCTATATTATATTTATTAACCCCTAACCTGCCCCCCACAACGTCGCCGCCAGCTACTTACAATAATTAACCCCTAATCTGCAGACCGCAAAGCGCCGCCACCTACGTTATCCTTATGTACCCCTAATCTGCTGCCCCTAACACCGCCGACCCCTATATTATATTTATTAACCCCTAATCTGCCCCCCTCAACGTCGCCGACACCTGCCTACACTTATTAACCCCTAATCTGCCGAGCGGACCTGAGCGCTACTATAATAAAGTTATTAACCCCTAATCCGCCTCACTAACCCTATAATAAATAGTATTAACCCCTAATCTGCCCTCCCTAACATCGCCGACACCTAACTTCAATTATTAACCCCTAATCTGCCGACCGGAGCTCACCGCTATTCTAATAAATGTATTAACCCCTAAAGCTAAGTCTAACCCTAATACTAACACCCCCCTAAATTAAATATAATTTAAATCTAACGAAATTAATTATCTCTTATTAAATAAATTATTCCTATTTAAAGCTAAATACTTACCTGTAAAATTAATCCTAATATAGCTACACTATAAATTATAATTATATTGTAGCTATTTTAGGATTTATATTTATTTTACAGGTAACTTTGTATTTATTTTAACCAGGTACAATAGCTATTAAATAGTTAAGAACTATTTAATAGTTACCTAGTTAAAATAATAACAAAATTACCTGTAAAATAAGTCCTAACCTAAGTTATAATTAAACCTAACACTACCCTATCAATAAATAAATTAAATACAATTTCTACAAATAACTACAATTACATAAACTAACTAAAGTACAAAAAATAAAAAAGAACTAAGTTATAAAAAATAAAAAAATATTTACAAACATAAGAAAAATATTACAACAATTTTAAACTAATTACACCTACTCTAAGCCCCCTAATAAAATAACAAAGACCCCCAAAATAAAAAAATGCCCTACCCTATTCTAAATAAATAAATTTAAAAGCTCTTTTACCTTACCAGCCCTGAACAGGGCCCTTTGCGGGGCATGCCCCAAGAAATTCAGCTCTTTTGCCTGTAAAAAAAAACATACAATACTCCCCCCCAACATTACAACCCACCACCCACATACCCCTAATCTAACCCAAACCCCCCTTAAATAAACCTAACACTAAGCCCCTGAAGATCATCCTACCTTGTCTTCACCATACCAGGTTCACCGATCGGTCCAGAAGAGCTCCTCCGATGTCCTGATCCAAGCCCAAGCGGGGGGCTGAAGAGGTCCATGATCCGGCTGAAGTCTTCATCCAAGCGGGCCAGAAGAGGTCTTCCATCCGATTGAAGTCTTCATCCAAGCGGCATCCATCCGGAGCGAAGCGGCAGCATCCTGAAGACCTCCACCGCGGAACATCCATCCTGGCCGACGACTGAACGTCGAATGACGGTTCCTTTAAATGACGTCACCCAAGATGGCGTCCCTCGAATTCCGATTGGCTGATAGGATTCTATCAGCCAATCGGAATTAAGGTAGGAATATTCTGATTGGCTGATGGAATCAGCCAATCAGAATCAAGTTCAATCCGATTGGCTGATCCAATCAGCCAATCAGATAGAGCTCGCATTCTATTGGCTGATCGGAACAGCCAATAGAATGCGAGCTCAATCTGATTGGCTGATTGGATCAGCCAATCGGATTGAACTTGATTCTGATTGGCTGATTCCATCAGCCAATCAGAATATTCCTACCTTAATTCCGATTGGCTGATAGAATCCTATCAGCCAATCGGAATTCGAGGGACGCCATCTTGGGTGACGTCATTTAAAGGAACCGTCATTCGTCGTTCAGTCGTCGGCCAGGATGGATGTTCCGCGGTGGAGGTCTTCAGGATGCTGCCGCTTCGCTCCAGATGGATGCCGCTTGGATGAAGACTTATATCGGATGGAAGACCTCTTCTGGCCCGCTTGGATGAAGACTTCAGCCGGATCATGGACCTCTTCAGCCCCCCGCTTGGGCTTGGATCAGGACATCGGAGGAGCTCTTCTGGACCGATCGGTGAACCTGGTATGGTGAAGACAAGGTAGGATGATCTTCAGGGGCTTAGTGTTAGGTTTATTTAAGGGGGGTTTGGGTTAGATTAGTGGTATGTGGGTGGTGGGTTGTAATGTTGGGGGGGGGTATTGTATGTTTTTTTTTACAGGCAAAAGAGCTGAATTTCTTGGGGCATGCCACGCAAAGGGCCCTGTTCAGGGCTGGTAAGGTAAAAGAGCTTTTAAATTTATTAATTTAGAATAGGGTAGGGCATTTTTTTATTTTGGGGGTCTTTGTTATTTTATTAGGGGGCTTAGAGTAGGTGTAATTAGTTTAAAATTGTTGTAATATTTTTCTTATGTTTGTAAAAAAAAAATTATTTTTTGTAACTTAGTTCTTTTTTATTTTTTGTACTTTAGTTAGTTTATGTAATTGTAGTTATTTGTAGAAATTGTATTTAATTTATTTATTTATAGTGTAGTGTTAGGTTTTATTGTAGGTAATTGTAGGTATTTTATTTAATTAATTTATTGATAGGGTAGTGTTAGGTTTAATTATAACTTAGGTTAGGACTTATTTTACAGGTAATTTTGTTATTATTTTAACTAGGTAACTATTAAATAGTTCTTAACTATTTAATAGCTATTGTACCTGGTTAAAATAATTACAAAGTTGCCTGTAAAATAAATATTAATCCTAAAATAGCTACAATATAATTATAATTTATAGTGTAGCTATATTAGGATTAATTTTACAGGTAAGTATTAAGCTTTAAATAGGAATAATTTATTTAATAAGAGTTAATTAATTTCGTTAGATTTAAATTATATTTAAGTTAGGGGGGTGTTAGTGTTAGGGTTAGACTTAGCTTTAGGGGTTAATCCATTTATTATAGTAGCGATGAGCTCCGGTCATCAGATTAGGGGTTAATAATTGAAGTTAGGTGTCGGCGATATTAGGGAGGGCAGATTAGGGGTTAATACTATTTATTATAGGGTTAGTGAGGCGGATTAGGGGTTAATAACTTTATTATAGTAGCGCTCAGGTCCGCTCGGCAGATTAGGGGTTAATAAGTGTAGGCAGGTGTCTGCGACGTTGAGGGGGGCAGATTAGGGGTTAATAAATATAATATAGGGGTCGGCGGTGTTAGGGGCAGCAGATTAGGGGTAAATAAGGATAACGTAGGTGGCGGCGCTTTGCGGTCGGCAGATTAGGGGTTAATTATTGTAAGTAGCTTGCGGCGACGTTGTGGGGGGCAGGTTAGGGGTTAATAAATATAATACAGGGGTCGGAGGGGTTAGGGGCAGCAGATTAGGGGTACATAAGTATAACGTAGGTGGCGGTCGGCAGATTAGGGGTTAAAAAAATTTAATCGAGTTGCGGCGATGTGGGGGGACCTCGGTTTAGGGGTGCATAGGTAGTTTATGGGTGTTAGTGTACTTTAGGGTACAGTAGTTAAGAGCTTTATGAACCGGCGTTAGCCCAGAAAGCTCTTAACTCCTGCTTTTTTCCTGCGGCTGGAGTTTTGTCGTTAGAGCTCTAACGCTCACTTCAGAAACGACTCTAAATACCGGCGTTAGGAAGATCCCATTGAAAAGATAGGATACGCAATTGACGTAAGGGGATCTGCGGTATGGAAAAGTCGCGGCTGAAAAGTGAGCGTTAGACCCTATTTTGAGTGACTCCAAATACCGGCGGTAGCCTAAAACCAGCGTTAGGAGCCTCTAACGCTGGTTTTCACGGCTAACGCCGAACTCTAAATCTAGGCCTAAGAGTTTATAGAATCTGTTTTCACTGAATTTATATGGGTTAATCACACTATTTACTAAGTAAAGGTTGTTGTTTGCCTCTCTTTTACATTTTAATGTTGTTTTAAGAGAAATCATAGAAGAGGACTCATCATTGAAAAAGTTCTATTCTTAGGGCTCCATTTAAGAATTTATAAATGTAGTTTCAGGGCACTTTCGCCCGCAGGCTCGCACGAGAGTTAAGAAGAAACTATACGTCCACTAAAAAGTGGCATATTTTTTAGTTGGTTTTAAATACTGCACTGTATGTGTTATGTGTAGCCTCTAGGGTAAAATTACATTTCTGTTACTGCCAGACAACAAAGTTAAAATAATTGACTTGTGTGTTTCTGGCAGCCAAGGGGATGAAATCACTGCTCCCAGCCTAAGATAGAGCTTTGGGGAGGACCATTGAGTGACCCCCACCTAACATCTGTGCTCTGCCACCTACCTGCTGCCCAGTATTTTTAGGAGAACAGCTGATAACCCTAGTGGAGGTTAGTGAAATGTAGTTATCCACAGTCTGTACTGCTAAAATTATATACTCTAACAAATTAAAGAACTTAAATGGATACTAAAACCAATTTTTTAATTAATGATTCAGACAGAGCATGCAATTTTAAGCAACTTTCTAATTTACTCCTGTTATCAATTTTTCTTTGTTCTCTTGCTATCTTTAGTTAAAATGCAGGAATCTAAATCCTAGGAGCCGACCCATTTTCGGTTGAGAACCAGGATTATACTTGCTTATTGGTTTGCTAAATGTAGCCACCAATAAGCAAGCGCTATCCAGGGTGCTGAACCTAAAATGGGCCTGCTCCTTAGCATTACATCCTACTTTTTAAATAAAGAGAACAAATAAAAATTGATAATAGGAGTAAATTAGAAAGTTGCTTAAAATTCCCTGCTCTATCTGAATCATGAAAGATAACATTTGGGTTTAGTGTCCCTTTAAGGGGATAGAAAGGTCAAAAATGAAATGTGTATATAAATTATTGCAGTATACTTCCATTAGCAAAGATGCTTCTAGTAACAGTTATACTGCTTTTCTGCAGCATACGCACATATCCTGTGAGGGTCCGTGCACCAGTATTCAAACCACAACTTCTCAGAGAGCTGGCAGTGGGATGTATTTTATCTGAAGATGTAATTTGTGTCATGCAAGCCATGGCTGATTCTCCCAGAAGTTGTAGTGTTTGAATACTGGTGCTCGGGCCCTCACATATGTGCATAGCTTTTATTAGAAACATTTTTGCTAATGGAAGTATATTGCAAAAAATGTTTTTCTTTCAAATTAAAATGTACCTTTGCACATTACATTTTTGACCTTTATATCCCTTTAATATCCCCATTACAATATTCTTTTAGTCTAAGGTAACATGGCATATATTGCTTCTGCTACCCTTTTTTATATAATATGCTGTTTTTATCCAGGCAAGTTACTTGTTAATTAAGTCATGATCTGTAACAATATGAAAGAAAATGGTTCTTTGAATCCTCCTTTGCACCTATCAGACAGTGAGCTGAATATCTGCTGCAAATGTTTTGTTGGAATCATAACCATAATTACTTTTTTGCTTTATGAATAGGTTCAGTATCATCTACTGTCAAATGCAGTTATATCAAAGTAATGCATAATGTTCCCAATACTGAGAACAATACTTTTACAGAAAGCTTTTAGCTTGAATCGTATTATAATAAATTGCACCATATGCCATGATGTCTGCATTAATTGTCCTCAATGCTAAGGTAACATTGTTTTAAAGTAATGTAACATGAGAAGTTGTTTGCACTTAAAGTGTTTGAGAAAGTATCTGTTTCAGTGTTCAGCTTATTAAATTTGTCATTTTAAGTACATTGTACTCACGGACGTCCACAGATATTTTTATGGAGGGGAGGAGGATGAAATGCCCTGCACATACTAATTTTAATGTAGATAAAAAATACAAAACATTTTTATAGATTTAACATAAAGCATATTTTTTTTAATTTAAAACAGTGATGGGCAACTTCCTAATACATAGGGGCAACATATCAATATTTTAGAACTTTTAAAGGGATATAAAAAACAATTTTTTTCTTTTATGATTCAGTGAGAGCATATACATTTAAACAACAATCCAGTTTATTTCTATTATCTAATTTGTTTTGTTCGCTTGGCATCTTTTTTTGAAAAGCAAACCTAGTTAGGCTCAGGGTCTGCTGATCAGTGGCTACCCTGTGTTATTGGCTCACCCATGTGCATTGTTGTTTCTTTAACAAAGGATACTAAGAGAATGAAGTTAATTAGATAATATAAATAAAGTTGCTTAAAATTGTATTCTCTATCTGAAACACAAATGAAACATTTTGGGTTTCATGTCCCTTCAAGGTCTGCATATAAATAGCTTAGATTACAAGTGGAGCACAATAAATAGCACACAATGCACTATTCATATTGCAACCTTGTGCTATGATTAGCGCATAATCTGGTATTACAAGTGAATGGTAAATAAAAAAAATAAAGTACCAGAGAATCTTAATTTAGACATATTTTGTTAGTGCAATTAGATAGGGTAGGGTGAGCTATTTTCGCTCATTACAAGTGGTATTTTGCGCTCGTGATTGAGCGTTAACACTACTAGAAGTGAGTTTTTTACACTCTGAGATTCTCACTTGTATTAAGAGTTGAAAGTAAAAAGTTTACACTCGTGCGTTTGCAGTCATTGTAACAAAGAGACTTTGAGAAACTTCACATTCCCTCGAAAGGGCCAATTTTACAAAGGTCTGTCGGATCTGATCATGTCCAACAGACCTCGCTGAATGCAGAGAGCAATACGCTCTCCGTATTCAGCATTGCACCAGCAGCTCTTGTGAGCAGCTGGTGTAACGCCGCCCCCTGCAGATTCGTGGCCAATCGGCCGCCAGCAGGGGGGGGTGTCAATCAACCCAATCGTACTCAATCGGGTTGAATTGCGGCGATGTCTGTCCACCGCTCAGAGCAGGTGGACAGGTTATGGAGCAGCGGTATTTAGACCACTGCTTCATAACTGGTGTTTCTGGCGAGCCTGCAGGCTCACCAGAAACACGAGTCCTCAAGCTCCGTCCATAGCTTGATAAATGGGCCCCATAGACTTCAATGGAGTGGAAAAACCCACAAGTCACGCAAACATGATCACAGTTATTTAAAAGCGCAAAATAGGAAGATAACATTGCATATTTCCTAATCTGCACATAGCAGATAATGTTCTATTTATTCTTAAAGAGATATTTAAATATATATCCAATGGATTTATTTGCAAATATATAATTATACCTATATATATATATATACACATTGTATAATATATTCTGCTATGTGCAGAACATTGGAATGTATAATATTTACAATAAATGCATAGTTAAAACCTCTATTAAATATGAATAATGCATAAATATAATTTTACATGTTATCATCTACTTGACTGCAAAGGGCTCCAATGCACTTATATATATGTCAATATGTGTCTACATATGTATTTATGTGTATATGTGTCTTTAAATAAATAAGTACACATATAAATACATAAATATATATGTATGCACATATAAACACACATAGATAGATAGATAGATAGATAGATAGATAGATAGATAGATAGATAGATTTTGTTATTTAATTGTCTGTTATCAAATTTACTTTCTTTCCATTATATTCTTTGTTGAAGAGATACCTAGGTAGGCATCTGGAGCACTACATGGTAGGAAATAGTGCTGCCATCTAGTGTTCTTGCAAATGGATAACATACTTGCAAAACTGCTGCCATATAGTGCTCCAGACACGTGAACACTCCTGAGATTACGTCGCTGATTTTCAACAAAAGATACAAAGAGAATGAAGAACATTTGATAATAGAAGTCAGCTAAAATGCTGTTTATAACTGCCTGCTCTATCAGAATTATGAAAGATTTTTTTTTTGGTTTCATGCCCCTTTAACAATATTAAATCGAGATCATTTGAAAGAGGAGTTTCTTATCTTTTGCATAAGATTTTATTTTGCCAAGAAACAATGCCCTTCCCTTTTATTACTCTGTTGTATAATTTGCTAAAGGGACAGAAGACACCAAAATGTTATTGTTTAAAAAGACAGATAATCCCTTTATTTCCCATTCCCCAGTTTTGCATAACCAACAGTTATATTAATTTACTTTTTACCTCTGTGATTACCTTGTATCTAAGCTTCTGCAGGCTGCCTCCTTATCTCAGATCTTTTGACAGACTTGCATTTCAGGCAATTAGTGCTGACTCTTAAATAACTCCACGGGCGTGGCATTAATGCCCTCTAGCTGGGAAAAATTGTCAAATGCATTCAGATAAGAGGTGGCCTTCAAGGGCTTAGAAATTAGCATATGAGCCTACCTAGGTTTAGCTTTCAACTAAGAATACTAAGAAAACAAAAATAATTTGATGATAAAAGTACATTTGAAAGTTGTTTAAAATCACATGCCCTATCTGAATTAAAAAAGTTTAATTTGGACTTTACTGTTTTACTTACCTTTAAGAAAAGTAAATTATTACATTTACTGCATATTTTAACAGACAACTTTCAATTGAAAGAGGAGATTACTCATTTTAAATTAAGTAGTCTCAGGGATGTCTGATTTTTTTTTTTTAGATAGATTAAAAGTTTCAAAGCTATCCCTCATTGATTATTGTAAACCATGTGTCTATCTTGTTACAAAAAGGATGTTTCCACAAAGTTGTAACCAGTTAAAAGAGAGTTTCCTCTTTGGAATGAGAAGCCAATTGTCTCTGCTCTAAGGTTATTTTGCCACCTTTCTCAAGGATTAGAATACAGAGAACTGCACAAAGTGAGTGTGGGCTTTGTATTTGCCACATTTTTCATTGTTCTTAATAAAAAAAGCGCAACACATTTTGACAAAACTAGTAAGTGATGTTAAATGCAGGTAAATGTAAATTTAATTTCAATCCATTTAAAATAAAAATATTATAGTATTTCTGTTTTCCCTAAGTACTCTCATAAAACACATTTTTACTATATTATACATGTTATAAAATGTCTAAGGCTGTTGGTGCAGCTAAGCATAGCTAACAATAGGGAGTCCTCATAAAAGCTATAATATGCTCTGTCTTACATAAATAGCTTAATTTGGTTAAGATGGATTTTTTAAGTTATGACAACAAGATCTAAAACTGCTAATCATAAATCTTTGTATCAGTTCAGCTTTTTTAAAATGTTGGGGCGCGATCCAATATACGGCATAGTTTTCGGCGCAAGCGAGGTAACCCGCGCTGCCCGTAGTTTCACCTCGCATATCGGGGTATTACATATACTGCGCCGTCAGAGGCTAAAGTGGCGTAAGAAGGACAAACTGGCGTTCTTCCGAAAAGTGCGCAAATACACATTTTACTCGTCGCAAGTAACTTACGCCTGTATTTTGTACACGTAAAGTCTCAATAAAGAGTAGTTTTATGCAAATTAGGCTAAGACTCGTAAAAATCACCCGTGACTCCATCTAAAAATGCGCAACGTAATTACGCTATTTAAAAGTCATATATAAACCCATGCGCAGCCGCCATTTTCTTCAGTGTGTTTCGATGGTTCGTTGAGCTACAGCACACTACAGTGGAGTGGAGGATTAGTCAGAGTAGAGAGAGAGGCGCAAACAGAGGAGTTAGTTAGGTCGCATTGTTGGTTGGTTAAGCTTGTACACTTACACATCTTTTTACATATTGCACACATATTGCATACATACAGATACAAAATACTCAACACTTTTTTTTCTAACACCTCCCACATTTTTTTTCAATTTTACAGTGTGATAGGCTGAGTGTTTGGTTGTGATTGTGTGTGATTGAACTGGGTGTGAGTGTGTGAGTGAGTGTGTGAGTGTGTGTAGTGTGAGGATGGCAGGGAGAGGTAGGGCGGAGGGGAGGAGGGGAAAGGAGTGGCAGGGAGAGGAGTATTGTAGAGGACAGGAGGAGCAGCGGGGTCCCCGTCAGGAAGTAAGTGGAATGGGGAGAGGGAGAGCTAGAAGGGATGATGGGAGGGGAGATGCCCGAGAGCCCCAGAGACCAGGCACATCAAGGAGAGGGACAGAGGGTGCACATGGGGACAGAAGGGGGGAGGAGGGAGAGGATAGGGAGGAACCCACACCAGGGACATCGCAGGGAGCAAGCCAGGTGTCCACAGAGGATGAGAGGATGAGATGTCCTAATTTCTCATTCGATGAGAATATTGCCCTAGTCCATGCCATCATGGACAACCACAGTGCCCTATTTGGCCAGGAGAAGGGCAAAGGCATTGCCAGAAGGCATAAAACGGCATGGTTGGAGGTAGAGGATGCCGTCAACAGTGTGGCCCTGCAGAGGAGGACTGTTGAGGGTCTTAAAAAAGGTGGAACGACTGTAAGAGGTGTGTGAAAGAGAAGATGGGGCAGGAAGCCATGCACCAGAGGGGAACATGCGGTGGTCCACACCTGGACACAGAATACAACACCTGGCAGGAGATGATACGCAGGTCCCTGAGTATCACAGCAGTCCGTGGACTTCCAGGGGCTCGTGACTCAGGGGTTGCAACCACAGCACATCACGCTGTTGAGTAACATCCCACACACCAGTATTATATGTATTTGAGATATAACATCCTTTAATGTCACACATTCATGTACACAATGAGGAGCATGGTATTTGGCCTACTAGCAAAAACATCTACAATTATATTTGACATTAATGCTACTTAACACAATACAATTCATGATATGAGGTGGAATAGTGCAATACTAACATGTCTCAGAGTAACACAGGCCACATGTAGAGTTTTCACTAAATGGACACTATAGCCATCACAATACATTTAGCTCAGAAAGCAGGTTATGTGCCTACATTAGGCTAAAGTAAATTGTGTGACCATAGTGTCACTTTAAGAACACATTTTTTGCATCATTGACATGTACACATAACTATTGTATGAAACACATACCTGTATACTGTGCAGATTAAAATCCCTCATATCACAAATCACATTGTGCACATGCATGTTATAGAGTTTGACATGCCCTAGCATGTATCAATGTACATTGTATGCCCACATGGACATATATATGACTGTACTAATCCCTCTCATCATTTGATTCCTCCACAGAACCTCCTATCACCAGGATGCAAACAGGCATGCTGCCACCTCCACCACCACCACCAGTCACAGGCATGCTGCCACCACCACCACCAGTCACAGGCATGCAGCCACCACCACCAGTCTTCAGGCAACAACTTGAACATTATGCTCCCAGGCATGAGCAGGGTTGTATGGCTTCAGTAGAGGACCCGGAAGTGATGCCACCACCATTGGCATATGACCCCTGGCCAGAGGAATATTCTCTTTACCCCCCCCCCAACACAATATCAGGTGACCCATAAATGCCCAGATTACAAGTGGTGTGTAAACTTTTGTGACCCAATGATAAGGGGTTTATCGTGGGTGTTTGTGCTCATTGGGCTTAACGCTCATAGTTGAAAGTAAATGCAACCGCTTGAGCGCAGTAACGATTTACGCTAGAATGATTACCACGACTTCAGAGCTCTGGCTGTTTTGCAAAACTAAAAATGTCAAAAAACACATTATATAATAACCATATCTAATAAAAATTATTTAAAAAAAATATTGCATACAAACGTTATAAAGGCTTAGGATTAAAAAAAAAGGCAGACAAAGGGCTTTAACAATAAGATACAAACATATACATCTTTAAAATTTTAACATTAAGATAAAAACATATACATCTTTAAAATGTATATTTATGTATAAATATACGTTTATATATGTGTACATATGGTATTTATGTGTTTATTAGTGTATGTATGTATTGCCAGACATACACATATAAACACATAAATAAATACATACAGTATGTACACCCACACACACACACACACACACACACATATATATGTAAGGAGAACATCAGTAGTGCACGTACGTCTAAGGGTCCTGCAACTCCTCACAATATCCAAAAAGAACAAGAAGTGGTGTCAGCACTGTTTTTTAAAAAAAGAATAGTCTTTATTATGGTGACATAATAGAAGGACAGCAACCCTTAGTCATGCTGTGGATTGCTATGTTGCACAGCCTTAAATAGCACCTGTACTTTGATTTGTTAATTGTTAACCCTTTCAACACCAATTTTTCAGTTTACAATGTTAAACACTGCCATCTGAAGGACAAAAGCATACATAGCTCTAAACAGCAAAGACATTTCATCAGCAGGTAATGTGCTTATAAAGGTAAAGCATAGCAAGATTATGCAATCTATACAAATAGTTTTTTTTAAAAAATACTTGTGTATATACAAAAAAAAATTTACATAGAAAAATGCAACATTTATAAAAACAAATGGATATAATAATCCTTGTTAAGACCTATAGGATGTAAAGTTTTAAGTTGTTGGATCCACCACACCTCTTTCTTTTTAACTCTAACTCCCTATTACCCCCTCTTCTAAGTTTTGGAATGTGGTCAATTATCTGAAATGTGAATTGACTGACTTTGTGTCCCATTTCAATAAAATGGGATGAGATGAGGAGGGTCCTGTTTTCACATCTGATGGAGGACTTGTGGGCACTAATTCTGTCCCTAATGGGGTGTATGGTCTCCCCCACATAGCCCCACCTACATGGGCCCTTTGTAAATAGACCACAAAGTCAGTGTCACAGGTGTAATAACCATTCATTTCACGTTTCTTTCTATCTTGTAATTGTGCCACAAATTTACCCTTAATCATTGCATTACATTGGGCACAATGTAGGCAGGGGTAAGAACCTCTCTTGGGAGTAGTTAAATAATTAATTTTACCAGTGTTCTGTCCACCCACGTTAGCTTTTACCAACATCTCTCTAATGTTTTTTACCCTTTTGTAGGAATGCATGGGGGGGGGGGGGGGTTAAATTCCGGTGTGTGTGGATTAAACTTATTCAAAAGGTACCAGTGTTTCTTGATGATTTTAGAAATATTCCTCACTGTAAGTGTTATACTCAGAGGAAAATAACATTTGTTTATTATCTTTCTTTTTTCTCATCCCTGGATTGGTTTAATACATTACTTTTACACTCTGAAATAATGGAAGGGGGGATACTCTCTATCCAATAATTTGTCAGCCATTTCCTCCAACCTTATTTTTTTGTAGCTCTTTATTATTTACATTTCTCATAGTGTGAATAAATTGACTTTATGGGATGGAGGAAAAAACTCTCTTGGGATGTAACAATGTATTGAAATCAGTAGATTTAACATACAAATCGACTATAAAGGCTGAATCTTTTTTGTAAACCACTGTATCAAGATAGTTAACTGAAATATGTGAATAATTCAGTGTAAATCTTAAACTGTGAATACATGAATTAAATTCCTCCACAAAACTCTCCAGAGTTGTCACTGAGCCCCTCCATACGCCAAACACATTGTCAATATAGCAAAGCCATAGCTTACATTCTGTTTGAAAAATCAAGTTAGTATATACCATTCTTTTCTCAAATTGGCTGATGAAAATGTTGGCGTATGAAGAGGCCATGTTAGAGCCCATTGTGGTCCCTTTCTTTTGTAAATAGAATGTATCCTGAAAGAGGAAAACATTCAGGTATATAAGTATGTTAAGCATATTCTCAATGAAGCTGCATTGTAATATAGAATAATCAGTTTCTTGTTTTATTAATTCCAATGCAGATCGAACGCCAGCCTCGTGAGGGATACAGGTGTAGAGGCTGACAACATCCAAAGTAAAGAGTACATTTGTAATATGTGTTAGTTTCCCTAGAAAATCATCAGTATCCTTAAGAAAAGATGTCTGGATAGATGCAAGGGGGGTTGAGAACTTTGTCAATAAAGATGGCTATATTTGAAAAAAACAGATTCTGTGCTAGCGACTATCGGCCTCCCTGGTGGGTTACTGAGATTTTTATGTATTTTGGTAAGTGTGTAAAAAAACGGGGGGGTAATGGGGGTCTTTTTTATGCAAAAAATTGCAAGATCTTTTGAAATGATTTTGTTGTACATAGCTGTATCAACCACTGTTTTAATTTCTTTTTGTATGTCTGATAGGGGATCACCATCAAGAATCCGGTACAAGAAAAGATTTGAATGCATTCTAAACAAGTACTCTTTTGATATTATTGTTTGGACAGTTGAATGTCTCCAAGAGGAGATAGATAAACAAAAAGTGCTTGTGGCAGAGTATGAACAAAGTTTAAACACTAACTTTTCCACGGAGGATCTCCAAAACATAAAAGCAGAGGTAAATAAGGTCCTTGATGATTTCTAAAAGGAACTTAAAGATATCAAAAGGCAAAAGTTCAGTCGTGATGAGGAGGACTAGCAAAATGATTGTGTATACCGTGACAGTCACATGACATGACGGTCGTGCCCATGACATCATATGGAAGCGACCAGGAAGAAATGGAGGCATGTGGAGAGGAGAAAAAAATGCTACTGGTAATACTGCAACAGGGAATTCCCCAAGCATGTTCGTCTGAGGGGTTTTTAAGCTCCGGTACAGAAAATTACACCGGAGGGGAGGAAAGAAACATCGATCAAGGTGGAGGGTACCGCCAACAATGGAGCAGTACACAGAATAAACAGTCTCAAAGAGGCAAGAAGAAGACCAACACCAAAACGTAAGGTACCTACCTGATCCTACCTATCCAGTTTATAATGAACTGACCATTAACAGCGTAAATGTTACTTCTAACATGTCTGATGTTTTCAATGAGGACACTCGCTCATTTTGGGACTTTGGATACTGATTTCACTAATGCTATAAGTTTGTCCACTGGTAAAGACACTGCTGTTATTAACATTTCAAAGCATGCATTAACTAAAGATGAATGGTCCATCTTAAGCAAAGGCTTATCCTTTTGTCCTACTAGTTATGTAAATGAGTTTACTGTGGAAAAAGCTCTTACATTTTTTTTTTTATACTTTGAAATTAAAGGCACATTTTGGCACTGCAAGTAGCGTCTTGGTAAATAAAATCTATAAACCTAAAAAATAAATCTACCTTTGTTCCCAGTACAGTTAACTCAGGGGTTGAAATATATATTAGGTTTGTACAAAACAATATTAAATCATTAATAAACGTTAAAGAAGGAGCTAGGCAGACCGTTCTACAACTGAAATGCTAATCTATAAATTACATCACACAGCAGATACCTCTGCAAGTGTTACGTCTATATGAGACAATGGTGCAGACCCTAATATGAGAATTATTGCATCGTAAGATAGACTCATAAATACATAATTCACAAAAAGACAGGGAATACAGCACTCTTTAGCACATTTATTATGCTTAGATTAGTTTAAACAAAATATAGAAAATTCTGTGTTGCAGAATAAAAATGGACATATGGGCACACCAAGGTACATAACACACTAATACCGTATATATATGTATCAAAATGATATATTAACTATAAGATATTCCTGTAAAGTGACCGGTCACAGTGACTGCAAAAGCTAAGTTAAATAATGGTTATTAACTATATGACAAATTTTTACATATCCAGTGAAAGCTCAAGGCCCTTTTTCTGTATGCCTAAACCCCTCAGTAAGTCATAAGGGGTATAACTTGGACAGGTATAGGGAAACTATCGAGCCTAAATCACATATGTAAAGTGTACCAGATTCATACAGTGTAGCTGGTCAAGGACACAAATAACGTCAAATGCAATAGGCAGTAATAGAACTGGGAACACTACACCCCTACTTACCCTAGGACCCCCTTGAAGCCCTCAAAGGATCTATACCTAGGAAGTAATAACCTGGGGATCTAAGTATCACAGTATACATACATACATGGAAACCCATCGCTAAGTATATTAAATGTACAAATGTGTATTTATAGTGTCCTTTAAATTGCAATGTTTTCCGAAACACTGTGAGTAGCTTAGTGGCTTTGGCTACAAGTTGAAGCAAAATTCAGGACTCCACAGCATAGGTTACTCAGATTATAGTACTAGAGTAGTCCGTGAGTAAGAAACTGCTTATAAGCATATTTTGTGAGACCACGGTATGTGCAGATGAGAATGTTAGCTTTACCGTATTTTCTGCTCCACCCGTAGTGGCCATGTATTTCCAACCTTACCGCTGCAACAACTTTAAATCTTTGTAGAATGCAACATCCGCTGTATTTTTAAAAATTGCAACACTTCTCAGAACTTCCTTGGTACACTTAGCGTTTGTAAAGCTCCATAGTAGATTCATTCGGCAAATGCAGACACGTGACACATTGCACAAGTGTTGCAATTTTTCAACATACAGCAGATGTTAGAGTCTATAAAGATTTAAAGTTGTTGCAAGCGGTAAGGTGTTGGAAATACACGGCCACTACGGGTGGAGCAGAAAATACGGTAAAGCTAACATTCTCACCTGCACATACCGTGGTCTCACAAATATGCTTATAAGCAGTTTCTTACTCACGGACTACTCTAGTACTATAATCTGAGTAACCTATGTTGTGGAGTTCTGAACTTTGCTTCAACTTGTAGCCAAAGCCACTTAGCTACTCAGTGTTTCGGAAAACATTGTGATTTAAAGGACACTATAAATACACTTTTATTCTTTCAATATGCTTAGCGAAGGGTTTCCATGTATGTATGTATACTGTGACACTTAGATCCCCAGGTTATTACTTCCTAGGTATAGCTCCTTTGAGGGCTTCAAGGGGGTCCTAGGGTAAGTAGGGGTGTAGTGTTCCCAGTTCTATTACTGCCTATTGCATTTGACGTTATTTGTGTCCTTGACCAGCTACACTGTATGAATCTGGTACACTTTACATATGTTAATTAGGCTTGATAGTTTCCCTATAGCTGTCCTAGTTATACCCCTTATGACTTACTGAGGGGTCTAGGCATACAGAAAAAGGGCCTTGAGCTTTCACTGGATATGTAATATTTGTCATATAGTTAATAACCATTATTTAACTTAGCTTGTGCAGTCACTGTGACCGGTCACTTTACAGGAATATCTTATAGTTAATATATCATTTTGATACATATACGGTATTAGTGTGTTATGTACCTTGGTGTGCCCATATTGCCATTTTTATTCTGCAACACAGAATTTTCTGTATTTTGTTTAACTAATCTAAGCATAATAAATGTGTTAAAAGAGTGCTGTATTCCCTGTCTTTTTGTGACTCAAGTATTTATGAGTCTATCTCACTATGAAATTATTCTGATATTAAATCATTACTTTCTCAAAAAAAGATGAAACAGAAAAGCAATCGGCTAGATTTAGAGTTCTGCGTTAGCCGTCAAAAGCAGCGTTAAGTGGTCCTAACGCTGCTTTTGGCCACCCGCTGGTATTTAGAGTCAGGAAAGGGTTGTAACGCTCACTTCCTACCCGCGATTCCAGGCTACCCGCAGATCTCCTTAAGTCAAATGCGTATCCTATCTTTTCAATGGGATCTGCCTAACGCTAGTATTTAAAGTCTTGAGAGAAGTGAGCGGTAGAACCCTCTACCGAAAAGACTCCAACCGCAAAAAAAGTCAGTAGTTAAGAGCTTTATGGGCTAACGCCGGAATATAAAGCTCTTAACTACTGTGCTCTAAAGTACACTAACACCCATAAACTACCTATGTACCCCTAAAACCGAGGTCCCCCCCATATCGCCGCCACTCTAATAAAAAATTTTAACCCCTAATCTGCCGACCGGACAATGCCGCCACCTACGTTATACTTATGAACCCATAATCTGCTGCCCCTAACATCACCGACCTCTATATTATATTTATTAACCCTAATCTGCCCCCCACAAATTTCGCTGCTACCTACTACACTTAACCCCTAATCTGCCGAACGGACCTCGCCGCCACTATAATAAATGTATTAACCCCTAAACCGCCGCACGCCTGCCTCACAACACTAGAATAAATTGTATTAACCCCTAATCTGCCCTCCCCTAACATCGCCGCCACCTACCTACAATTATTAACCCCTAATCTCCCGCCCGCACCGTTGCCCTGCTACTATAATAAAGTTATTAACCCTTAAACATAACCTAACCTAACACCCCCCTAACATAAATTATAATTTATATTAAACAAAATAATATTCCTAAAATTAACTAAATTATTCCTATTTAAAACTAAATACTTACCTATAAAATAAACCCTAATATAGCTACAATATACTTAATAATTACATTGTAGCTATTTTAGGATTTATATTTATTTTACAGGCAACTTTGTATTTATTTTAACTAGGTACAATAGTTATTAAATAGTTACTAACTATTTAATAGCTACCTAGTTAAAATAAATAAAAAATTACATGTAAAATAAATCCTAATCTAAGTTACAATTAAACCTAACACTACACTATCATTAAATTAATTAAATAAATTAACCTACAATTACCTACAATTAAATACAATTAAATAAACTAAACTAAATTACAAAAAAAAAACAAACACTAAATTACAGAAAATAAAAAAATATTACAAGAATTTAAACTACAGGGAGTGCAGAATTATTAGGCAAGTTGTATTTTTGAGGATTAATTTTATTATTGAACAACAACCATGTTCTCAATGAACCCAAAAAACTCATAATATCAAAGCTGAATAGTTTTGGAAGTAGTTTTTTAGTTTGTTTTTAGTTATAGCTATTTTAGGGGGATATCTGTGTGTGGCAGGTGACTATTACTGTGCATAATTATAAGGCAACTTAACAAAAAACAAATATATACCCATTTCAATTATTTATTTTTACCAGTGAAACCAATTATAACATCTCAACATTCACAAATATACATTTCGGACATTCAAAAACAAAACAAAAACAAATCAGTGACCATTATAGCCACCTTTCTTTGCAAGGACACTCATAAGCCTGCCATCCATGGATTCTGACAGTGTTTTGATCTTTCACCATCAACATTGCGTGCAGCAGCAACACAGCCTCCCAGACACTGTTCAGAGAGGTGTACTGTTTTCCCTTCCTTGTAAATCTCACATTTGATGATGGACCACAGTTTCTCAATGGGATCAGATCAGGTGAACAAGGAGGCCATATCATTAGATTTCTTCTTTATACCCTTTCTTGCCAGCCCACGCTGTGGAGTACTTAGATGCGTTGATGGAGCATTGTCCGCATGAAAATCATGTTTTTCTTGAAGGATGCAGACTTCTTCCTGTACCACTGCTTGAAGAAGGTGTCCTTCCAGAAACTGGCAAGTAGGACTTGGAGTTGAGCTTGACTCCATCCTCAACCCGAAAAGGCCCCACAAGCTCATCTTGATGATACCAGGACAAACCAGTACTCCACCTCCACCTTGCTGGCGTCTGAGTCGGACTGGAGCTCTCTGCCCTTTACCAATCCAGCCACGGGCCCATTCATCTGGCCCATCAAGACTCACTCTCATTTCATCAGTCCATAAAACCTTAGAAAAATCAGTCTTGAGATATTTCTTGGCCCAGTCTTGACGTTTCAGCTTGTGTGTCTTGTTCAGTGGTGGTCGTCTTTCCAGCCTTTCTTACCTTGGCCATGTCTCTGAGTATTGCACACCTTGTGCTTTTGGGCACTCCAGTGATGTTGCAGCTCTGAAATATGGCCAACTGGTGGCAAGTCGCATTTTGGCAGCTGCAACGCTTGACTTTTCTCAGTTCATTGGGCAGTTATTTTGCGCCTTGGTTTTTCCACACGCTTCTTGCGACCCTGTTGACTATTTTGAATAAAACGCTTGATTGTTCGATGATCACCGCTTCAGAAGCTTTGCAAATTTTAAGAGTGCTGCATCCCTCTGCAAGATATCTCACTATTTTTGACTTTTCTGAGCCTGTCCAAGTCCTTCTTTTGACCCATTTTGCCAAAGGAAAGGAAGTTGCCTAATAATTATGCACACCTGATATAGGGTGTTGATGTCATTAGACCACACCCCTTCTCATTACAGAGATGCACATCACCTAATATGCTTAATTGGTAGTAGACTTTCGAGCCTATACAGCTTGGAGTAAGACAACATGCATAAAGAGGATGATGTGGTCAAAATACTCATTTGCTTAATAATTCTGCACTCCCTGTAATTACACCTAATCTAAGCCTAATCAGCTCTTTTACCAGCCCTTAAAATGGCTTTTTGCGGGGCATGCCCCAAAGTAATCAGCTCTTTTGCCTGTAAAAATAATACAACCCCCCCAACATTAAAACCCACCACCCCACATACCCCTACTCTAACCCACCCAAACCCCTCTTAAATAAACCTAACACTACCCCCCCTGAAGATCTCCCTACCTTGAGTCGTCTTCACCCAGCCAGGGCCGAAGTCTTCATCCGATGGGGCAGAAGAGGACATCCAGACCGGCAGAAGTCTTCTTCCTATCCGGACAGAAGAGGAATCCGGACCGGCAGACATCTTCATCCAAGCGGCATCTTCTATCTTCATCCATCCGGAGCGGAGCCATCTTCTTCCCAGCCGACGTGGATCCATCCTCTTCAACCGACGCCTACTCGCCAAATTGAAGGTTCCTTTAAATGACGTCATCCAAAGATGGCGTCCCTCGAATTCCGATTGGCTGATAGGATTCTATTAGCCAATCGGAATTAAGGTAGGAAAAATCTGATTGGCTGATTCAATCAGCCAATCAGATTCAAGTTCAATCAGATTGGCTTATCCAATCAGCCAATCAGATTGAGGCTCGCATTCTATTGGGCTGATAGGAACAGCCAATAGAATGCAAAGCTTAATCCTGATTGGCTGATTGAATCAGAAAATCAAATTTTTCCTACCTTAATTCCGATTGGCTGATAGAATCCTATCAGCCAATCGGAATTCGAGGGATGCCATCTTGGATGACGTCATTTAAAGGAACCTTCATTCGGCGAGTAGGCGTCGGTTGAAGAGGATGGATCCACGTCGGCTGGGAAGAAGATGGCTCGCTCCACTCCGGATGGATGAAGATAGAAGATGCCGCTTGGATGAAGATGTCTGCCAGTCCGGATGTCCTCTTCTGCCCAGATAGGATGAAGTCTTCTGCCGGTCTGGATGTCCTCTTCTGCCCCATCGGATGAAGACTTCGGCCTGGCTGGGTGAAGACGACTCAAGGTAGGGAGATTCTTCAGGGGGGTAGTGTTAGGTTTATTTAAGGGGGGTTTGGGTGGGTTAGAGTAGGGTATGTGGGTGGTGGGTTTTAATGTTGGGGGGTTGTATTTTTTTTTACAGGCAAAAGAGCTGATTACTTTGGGGCATGCCCCACAAAAAGCCCTTTTAAGGGCGATTAAAAGAGCTGATTACTTTGTAATGTAGAATAGGGTAGGGCCTTTTATTATTTTGTTTTTTTTATTTTATTAGGGGGCTTAGATTAGGTGTAATTAGTTTAAAATTCTTGTAATATTTTTTTTATTTTCTGTAATTTAGTGTTTGTTTTTGTAATTTAGTTTAGTTTATTTAATTGTATTTAATTGTAGGTAATTGTAGGTAATTTATTTAATTAATTTAATGACAGTGTAGTGTTAGGTTTAATTGTAACTTAGGTTAGGATTTATTTTACAGGTAATTTGTAATTATTTTAACTAGGTAGCTATTAAATAGTTAATAACTATTTAATAGCTATTATACCTAGTTAAAATAAATACAAAGTTGCCTGTAAAATAAATATAAATCCTAAAATAGCTACAATATAATTATTCGTTATATTGTAGCTATATTAGGGTTTATTTTACAGGTAAGTATTTAGTTTTAAATAGGAATACTTTAGTTAATAAGAGTTAATTTATTTTGTTAGATTAAAATTATATTTTAATTAGGAGGGTGTTAGGGTAGGGTTAGACTTAGCTTTAGGGTAAATACATTTATTATAGTAGCGGCGAGGTCCGTCGGCAGATTAGGGGTTAATACTTGAAGTTAGGTGGCGCGACGTGGGAGGGGCAGATTAGGGGTTAATAAATATTATTTAGGTGGCGGCGGTGTCCGGAGCGGCAGATTAGGGGTTAATTGTGTAATGCAGGTGTTAGCGATAATGGGGTCGGCAGATTAGGGGTTAATAAGTGTAAAGGTTAGGGTGTTTAGACTCGGGGTTCATGTTAGGGTGTTAGGTGCAGACTTAGAGAGAGTTTCCCATAGGAAACAATGGTGCTGCGTTAGGAGCTGAACGCTGCTTTTTGCAGGTGTTAGTTTTTTTTTCATCCCAGAACTGCCCCATTGTTTCCTATGGGGAAATCGTGCACGAGCACGTTTTTGCCAGCTTACCGCTACCGTAAGCAACGCTGGTATTGAGGGTTGAAGTGGCGGTTAATTTGGCTCAATGCTCCCTTTTTGGAGCCTAACGCAGCCCTTCAAGACAACTCTAAATACCAGCGTTGTTTTGGAAGCAGCGGTAGGAAAAAAGCTGTGTTAGCTACGCGGGTCTTTACAGACAAAACTCTAAATCTAGCCGAATGTTTCTATTGCTGAAAGGCAGGCTATTAGATATTTGGAAGTTAATAAACATATTACCATTAAAAATGCTGACAAAGGGTAAGGTGGTAGTCATATTAGACACTGAATATTATACACAAGAAATTTTGGCACAGTTATCTGATGGGGGTATCTATCGGATTCTTGATGGTGATCCCCTATCAGGACATAGAAAAAGAAATTTAAACAGTGGTTGATACAGCTATGCACAACAAAATCATTTCAAAAGATCTTGCAATTTTTCTCATAAAATAAGACCCTATTACCCCGGTTTTTTACACACTACCCAAAATACATAAAAATCTCTGTAACCCCCACCAGAAGCCTGATAGTCAATAGCACAGAATCTGTTTTTTCAAATATAGCCATCTTTATTGACAAAGTTCTCAATCCCCTTGCATCTATCCAGACATCTTTTCTCAAGGGATACTGGTGATTTTCTAGGGAAACTAACACATATTACAAATGTACTCTTTACTTTGGATGTTGTCAGCCTCTACACCTGTATTCCTCACAAGGCTGGCATTCAATCTGCATTGGAATTAATAAACAAGAAACTGATTATTATATATTACAATGCAGCTTTATTGAGAATATGCTTAACATACTTCTATACCTGAATTATTTCCTCTTTCAGGATACATTCTATTTACAAAGAAAGGGACCACAATGGGCTCTAACATGGCCCCATCATACCGCAACATTTTCGTCAGCCAATTTGAGAAAAGAATGGTATATACTAAACTTGATTTTTCAAACAGAAGGTAAGCTATGGCTTCGCTATATTGACAATGTGTTTGGCGTATGGAGAGGCTCACTGACAAATCTGAAGAGTTTTTGTGGAGGAATTTAATGTCCTGTACTGAAGTTTAAGGTTTACACTGAGTTATTCACACATTTCAGTTAACTATCTTGATACAGTGGGTTTACAAAAAAGATTCAGCCTTTATAATCGATTTGTATGTTAAATCTACTGATTGCAATACATTGTTACATTATAACAATCTACCATCCCAAGAGAGTTTTTTCCTCCATCCCAAAAAGTCAATTTATTTGCACTATGAGAAATGTAAATGATAAAGAGCTACAAAAATAAGGTTGGAGGAAATGGCTGACAAATTCTTGGATAGAGGGTATCCACCTTCCATCATCTCAGAGGTGTAAAAGCAATGTAGTTAACAAATCCAGGGATGAGAAAAAAGAAGTGAGAAGTGACTATTTCTAAAATCATCAAGACACACTGGTACCTTTTTAATAAGTTTAAACCACACATACTGGAATTTAAAAATCCCCCCATGCATTCTACAAAAGGGTAAAAAAAAATTAGAGACATGTTGGTAAATAGCTAATGTGGGTGGACAGAACACTGGTAGAATTAATTAACTACTCCCAAGAAAAGTTCTTAACCCTGCCTACATTATGCACAATGTAATGCAATGATTAAGGGTAAATTTGTGGTACAATTACAAGATAGAAAGTAGCATGAAATTAATGGTTATTACACCTGTGACACTGACTTTGTGGTCTATTTACTAAGTGCCGATGTAGGTGGGGCTATGTTGGGGGAGACCATATACCACATTAGGGGACATAATTAGTGCCCACAAGGTCCTCCATCAGATGTGAAGACAGGACCCTCCCCGTCTCATCCCATTTTATTGAAATGGGGACACAAAGTCATTCAACTCGCATTTCAGGATAATTGACCACAGTTCCAGAAATTAGAAGAGGGGGGGTAATAGGGGAGTTAGAGTTAAAAAAGAGAGAAGTGCGGTGGATCCAACAACCTAAAACTTTACATCTATAGGTCATTAACAAGGATTATTATCTCCATTTGTTTTTTATAAATTTAGTATTTTTTTCTATGTAAATATTTTTTGTATATACAACGTCCCCAGTCCCCACTAATGCTCACAAATGCTGGCCTCTCTAATAAAAAAATCTATGCATCTCTACATTGTATTTCTTTGAATTTCAATACAATTTAAAAAAAATTTAAATTGTTTTTTTCCTGGTGGTGTCACCCCCTGGAGGGTGTCCACCCGGTTGCGGCCCTCACCCCCCCTAGTGATGCCACTGATTGTCTTTGCTGTTTAGAGTTATGTATGCTTTTGTCCTGCAGATGGCAGTGTTTAACTTTGGTAAACTGAAAAATTTGGTGTTGAAAGGGTTAACAATTAACAAATCAAAGCACAGGTGCTATTTAAGGCTGTGGCAACATAGCAATCCATAGCATGATTAAGGGTCAATGTGACCCAAAACATTGCTGTCCTTCTATTATGTCACCATAATAAAGGACTATTCTTTTTTGAAGAAACAGTGCTGACGCCACTTCTTGTTCTTTTTGAGTTAGATATATATATATATATATATATATATATATATATATATATATATATAAAAGAAGGGAGGGGCGCACAGAAAGACCAGATCCTAGTGCAGTATATTATGGCAGCTTGGTTTAACACACACACTTATATACAGGTGGGCACTCACTTGGTATATCCTCAATCCATATGAGGTAAGATACTGGTGTGGAGGCTCTGTATAGCCTGAGGTAGATGCTAGAGTTGGTTCCCTCTCTTCAGCATAGCAGTCCAGTTCCCCCTTAGGACAGGTGTTTTTCTCTCTCCTTTTCTTTAAAGGTCCTGTCCGTCTCTCCTGGATCCCCTTTCTCCCCCTCTATGGTGTTCGAAATGCCAAAGGAACTGCTGCCCTTCAAAGTTTTCCACTTTAAATTAATGGTTCCCAATGTGCTGGAAGTAATGTCCCTTTAAAGCAGGAGAGAAGAGGTATCACACCAGGATTAATCCATGAGCCCAGGCAGGCAAGGGTTAAGCATAAAGGCTAAATCCAGTTTAAGAGGCCAAGGTCAGTATTGAAAATGCAGCTCAATCCAGGCAGCAAACAAAGGGTTAAGCAAGAGTACAGGTCCAGTATGACAGGCCAAGGTCAATAAAGATAAGGCAGTTCAACCAGGCAGCAAACATGACATCCTCTGTTTAGCCATGTATCCTAGTTCCCTTCTTAACCTTTGTTTGCCTGGATTGAACTGCCTTCCAAAATACTGACCTTGGCCTGTTATAATAGACTTATACTTGCTTTAACCCTTTGTTTGCTGCCTGGATTGAACTGCCTTATCATTACTGACCTTGGCCTGTCATACTGGACCTGTACTTGGGTAACCCTTTTGTTTGCTGCCTGGATTAGCTGCCTTCTCAATACTGACATTGGCCTGTTATACAGGACTTGTACTTGTTTAAACCCTTTGTTTGCTGCTTGGATAAAACTGCATTTTTAATACTGACCATGGCCTCTGGATTTAGCCTTTATGCTTAAACCTTGCCTGCCTGTCTCCTGGATTAATCCTGGTGTGATACCTCTTCTCACCTGCTTTAAAGGGACATTACTTCCAGCACTTTGGGGAACCATTAATTTAAAGTGGAAAACCTTTGAAGGCAACAGATCCTTTGGCATTTTCCAACACCATAGAGGGGGAGAAAGGGGATCCAGGAGAGATGGACAGGACCTTTATTAAAGAAAAGGAGAGAGAAAACACCTGTCCTAAGGGGGAACTGGACTGCTATGCTGAAGAGAGGGAACCAACTCTAGCATCTACCTCAGGCTATACAGAGCCTCCACGCCAGTATCTTACCTCATATGGATTGAGGTTATACCAAGTGAGTGCCCACCTGTATATAAGTGTGTGTGTTAAACCAAAACTTCCATAATAGACTGCACTAGGATCTGGTCTTTCTGTGCGCCCCTCCCTTCTTCTACCTACTTCAGATTCTACTAAGACCTCGCTGGGGATACTTGGTAACTTTGCTTTTGGAGAAAGGCTGCAAGAGAACTTGATTCTACCTCATCTATATAAACATTGACTCTTTTGTGGTACATTTAACCATAATTTTATAGAGAAGAGGACAGTGTCTACCTATAATAACAATCATTGGTCTAATAATTTGGACATAAAACGTTCTATTTTTATTTTTATTTTTTTCTATCTGTTACTAACATACAGGTATATGTCATAATAGGTTACACTGAAACATTTGTGTGGTAACTGGATATCCATACTGTAAGCGCTGATATTTTCTGTGTTTTATATATATATATATATATATATATATATATATATATATATATATATATATGCATTGGAGCCCTTTGCAGTTAAGTAGATGAAAACATGAAAAAACATACGGCTAGATTATGAGTTTTGCGTTATCCAGCGGCTCGGTGCTAACTTGCAAGTTATTGTCACCGCTCACCTCCCTATAGCGCTGCTATTACAGGTTTTCATAACACGCGTTAGCAGGCAAATGGGGCTAGTTATCAAAGCGTCTAATATGCAGCATTCGCGACGTCAAGTACGCTCGCCATAGTTCGACATACATCGCCGTCGCGGACCGTAATTACGTTCGCCATAGTTATCAAAAAACACGTCCAAAATATGCGCGTCAAGTACGGTGCGAAGAGAAGCGGACTCTTGTGATCGAAGTCTGAGCGATTCGAGCTTTTCCCAACTTTATTTATATGTCCAGTAAATTCAATGAACAGAGCACCTACTTTTTCAGCAGATGATATATATAGATATATATATATAGATATATATAGATATATATATATAGATATATAAATATATATATTTATTTTTATTTGTATATTTATCTATATCTATATCCATATCTATGTACATATATATATATTTGGCAATTTTATTTTTATTGTGCTATAGAATAGTAAATATAGCAAGTAGCTAGCTGACCGTTGAGCCTACTATGTATTTCTGTTTGTATTTTTATTCATTGCGATAAGTAAGGTCCAACACTGCACATACTAATTGTTAAAGAGAGGCATACTTGGAGCCTAATTCCTTCAAATAAAAAATTTCATTTTGTATGCTATAACGAATGCATTACATGCCCCCTCCCTAGTGTTTAACGTAATTTCTAATTTACTTCTTTCTTTTGCAGCATCATATAGATAGATATATATCTATCTGTATTTATATATATATTATATATATATATGAAGGGTATAGGAAACGACTAATAACTACAACAGTGGGAGCTAGCTTACCATCGAGTTTTTTTTTTTCTTTCTATAGTAATTAATTGCGACAAGTTAGGTCCCACACTGTGCTCAAAATAGAGAGACACACTTGTAGCCAAATTCATTAAAGGCATTTTTTTCTTTTTAAATATTGGATTGAATGCATTTTTTATGTCGACCTCCCCCCCCCACATTGTGTACATCTAATTTTATAATAGACTTCTGTTTCTTTTGCCACATCATATCTAGATATATAGAGAGCAATACAGAGTGAGAGCAAGAGTCTATTTTTATATATATATTAATATATCTGTATCTATCACTTTATATTTCTCTGTATGTATGTATATATGTTTCTATGTCATTTTAAAATATAATGTTAATGTATGTATGTATGTATATATATATATATATATATATATATGTACAGACATACAAAGAGAGAGAGATATGAAGTTAAAGATATTAATAGATACTTAAAAAAAAATATCTATATATTTATATATTTATATGTTTTAATTCATATATACTTTAAATTAATAAATGGAACACCAATATCATAGAATAATTTTTCAAGCGACATACCAACCTGAACTCTTCTAAAAAGGAAAACCAAGCACATTTATGTACATTCCGAATTATCATTTAAAATTCCATTTATAATTTTTTAAAAATTAATATTAAACTTTTTAATTAGTGCTTTTGTTACCTTTATTTTAAAAAGAAGGAATCTAGGCTGAGAATCAAGAGAAATTCAATTGAACCACCCTTTAAAATTGTTTTTTGAATTGTTGTTTAATCTGCAAGGTCAACTCATGAATGATTGCCAATGGATAATTGAATTGTACTGCCAGTACAGTCAGTTTACCGTTGTCTTTTATGTCTCTAGGTAGGAGGATGAGAGTATAAATTTACTAAGCCTTAAAAAGTGGTGTATTTGATTCAATTTCTAGTGCTTGCCTTATCCTCACCATTTTCCCCACCATATATACAATTTATTTCAAAAATATATTTTACCCGTGTTATTGAAGTTTTGGTAATTGTTCAATAAGGGTCTAGCTACATACTCAAAACTTAATATCTGAAGCATGAACATTAATTTTTCATATTTACTTTCACTTGACTCCTCAGATAACCTATTCTATGTGAAATAGCAATGGAGATGCGATAGTCAATCATATAACAATTCAAATTTTACAAATATCTTGCGGACCTGATACGACAGTGTGGATCAGGTCCGCAAGACCTTGCTGAATATCATTTCTCTATTCAGCATTGCAACAGCAGGTCTTGTGAGCTCCTGCTGCAACGCCGCACCCTGCAGACTTGAGGATAATTGACGACCAGAAGGTAGTGTCAATCAACACGATGGTACTGTATAATTTGTAATTGTTGCGATTACTGTCCGCCTCATAAGATCTGGTGGACAGTGTTATCAATCATCAGTCTTTATACTGCTGCTCCCTATTTTACTATTTCTTGAGATTCTTAATAATTGCCAGAAACACGTCCCCTTATGTGCTTTCATTTATATATATTTGCAGCAATATATTTTTATATACTGCAGCTATATATTTTTTGAAATTGTTGCATATTTATACTGATTTACCTTGTTTTTTTCCATGTCACTAGAAATTATATTTAAATCAATACAGTGAGACAGTAATAACTGCAATAAACTAATTTTTTAATGTTTTTTTTTTTTTTTTTATAAATAAACAAAACAAAAACAAAAATCAAAGATCATTTAGCGCCTGCTGCATATGACGAACTGCCCTAGCAACTGCACGTAGGGCCTCTGCAAGTTCGTCAAACACCGGCTGCAGAAATGGTCCCGTTTGTGTCCCCTGATCTCGATCTAGAAAAATAACCAAATAATGTATGTTAGAGAAATAATTGATCAATATCGAATTTTGAAAACATTATATTATTTTCACTTACATTCCACTATAGGCACCTCCTCTTCTTCCTCCCTTGGCAATGCTTCGTCAACCAATAACTCCCCCTCCTCTTCCTCAAAAGGCGGCATCTCCTCCTCCTCCTCCCCCCCCTAGCCACCTCCACTGCTGGTGGAATTATCCCCAGTACTTGGTCGTCTGTAAGAGATGAAACATAGTAATGAATAAGTATTAGTCAGATCAATGTCCACTACCAAATTGTACAATTCTTTCATTAACAAAAATGTTCAAAGTCTCCAAATATTTATTTTTTTTAATAATTTTATAAATACATAAACTAATTTAAAAATATAAATTTTCCCTTTCATCTTTTATAAAGAGATTATAAATGTTTTCAATCATGATAGTTTAATTAATTCTTCTATTTCTAAGAAAAGCATATCTAGATATTCTCCGTAGTTGAAGATATGTTAATGATCAGAGATGTCTTGATTAAATGCAAAATCCATATGCAATGTGATAACTTCCTCAAATGATAGATATAGAATTAAGTAAATGGATTTCAACTATATCGTCAATGTTTAAAATTATTCAAATCTTTTTAGTAAAATTGCAAAGAAAATTTTTGTTTTTATTGTCCTTTCAACATGCTGGCTTTAATAACATTTAAAATATTACAAATTGTAAAGTTAGATTTTTCAAACATAGTATGATAATTTAAAAGTTACCTTGGATATCAGGGACTTCAGCTCTCCCTGAATCCACATGAGGTGCTATTATATACCTCATCGGCAACGGTGGTGAGGAGTGGTTGCTCCTGGGCGTTGCCATAGATACTGGCCGCATGTATCGTGGCACTAGATCACGCCTGCGATCTGTGAAAATATAAATGTTTATGTACACATTAGATACAGGTTATATATTATTGTTATGTATCTTCCGCATCCATGTATGTAAATTTCCCCCCCAAAAAAAAAAAAATTGAGAGATAACGAGCAATATCTTGCTCTCTCTTGTCTCTCCCTGTCTCTCTTGTCTTCCACTCTCTCGTCTTTATCTCTCTCATCTGTCTCTCTTTCTCTCTCTCGTCTTATCTCTCTCTCTCTCTCTCTCTGTCTCTTTCTGTCTCTCTCTCTCTGTCTCTCTAGATATCGATATATAGATATATAGTTCTATATACATATCAATATCTAAATATATATAGATATATAGATATATAGATATATAAATATATAGATATATAGATATATAGATATATAGATATAGATATATAGATATATAGATATATATATATATAAAGATATATAGATATATAGACAAATAAAAAATGATATTCTATATATGTTTAAACTTGAATGTATATGATGGAGCATGAACATTTTTTTTTACATTCTATATTTATATATGGATAATATAGGTAAGGTTGAACTAAAAAATAGTATTGCATTGACTCTCAACACAATTTATTTTTTTGCAATGAATTTTTGAATTAGAGTAAATTAAATAGATAGAAAGAAAAAAATGTCCGGATAAAAATTAAATTACATTCTTCAAAAAATGTAATGTAATTCCTGTAACACAGTAAAATAAAAAAAAATAAAAATTAATCAATGAAGAATCAATGTAATTGATGATTGCTTGCGTCATTTAAGTATCCCTCATATAAACTTCTGATATACGTACATATACGGACCAGTGCTCTTAACGCTTCATAGCGTTCACGCTCCCGTCGCCGAAGGTCAGAAAACCTTCGCAGGCAGCTGCGACGTGTCCTGGTGATACCGGACACCCTCCTCATCCTCCGCATCATATCATAGATGATGCGGTCTCTGTCCTCGTGTATCATCCCCCGTACACCGCCTATGCGACGGGGAAAGTACCTATTCATCCCGTACACCAATATCAATAATTCACCCTGGGTGAATGATACAGACATTGCAATATCAATCCAAAAAAATTTATGAATTTTTTTATCAAAGTGCGACATACATATATCAATAATAGTGAAAGATCATTGGTTGTTGTAAGTGTACATAAAAATATCAATATTTGGTTGGCGGATTATATGTAGCACGTGTTCCTGACTAATAAACATGCAATTGACCTTTTCAAATGATATCATACATGCGCCACTAATTACTCTCATGACAATCACAAGCTATAAATGTCAAATACGAGATTTACATAGGATTGTCTTGAATCATAATATTCCTGTTTACTGTCAATTTTTTTATCAAAACTAATTGTGGTATATTGCTGTCGCCTTAAAAAATTAAAATATGTGTATTTAAAAATGTCAAGATTCACTAAGGCCTAAATGTTATTTGTTTACAATGAATATCTTTCTCAATAAACATCCAAAAAAATACAACGATGGCGTAATATAAATAAGTGCAAATTGTAATCCGTCATGATAGTCTGTAGGATGTCATACTTGTCTACTAGTCTAAATATTTTGATGTATAGAGGATGAACATTCATTCCAAACACAAACGTTAACAATTCGGCCTGAGTGAATATTGACAATATCAACTACAAAAATATCTCATATATTAGTGCGACGGCGATATACAAAATAAAGACTAATTTGATTGGTTCTTGGCTGTAAATACATATTCGGTTGGCTGATTGCATGTCTCACGTGTTCAACATTACTACCGGTTCTAAAAAATATAACAAATATTCGGTACGCTATTTAAATGTTTCACGGGTTCATAACATTACTTAACATAAAAAAAACATGCGACAGTATTAAAGCTTAACATAAAAAAATCATGAGTATTAAAGCAAGGCATAGAAAATTATTTTACTTACGGTTTATTCAAATATCGAATTGTGAGATTGCCTGTATTCATGCGGGTACAAAGTATAAGCAAATATTTAAAGAGATCCCTCTCCTGTCGGACAATAGACAAAAAGTAAAATAAGCTGTCCACTTTTATAGACAAGTATGACACACTGCAGACAAGTATGACGGATTCAGCATCATCAAATAATTTATACTGCGACATCAATATAATTTAAAACTTTATCTACGATAGCTTTGCAAAGACATCAAAAGATCCTTATTCATTAAAGTAAACGGGCGTCATAAATGACGAAATTATATTAATATTATTCAATTTGTTATAATTACAATAAGAAATGTCAATTGTTATCTGCTAATTGAAAATTTTAGTAAAAGTCTATAAAAGGAAATCTAAAATGGAGTCAAATCACCTATGCTTTACAAGAGCTGTAGGTGCAAGAGTTACTATTTATTGAGATAGATTATTTATTTATTCATTTATTCTCTTGCTGCTATTTTTATCTTGTGATGTCTGCGCCTGGTAAAACAAAGTCAGGGCGCAGCGTGCAATTTAATTTTGAGCAGAACCGGATTTTAGTGACCCTTGTTTTAGAACATTATGATTTTATTATTGGTTCTAAAGCCCATAAGACCTCACTCTCCAGAAAATCTGCAATTTGGAGAGCAATCGCCGACAGTGTGTCCGCCGAAGGGAATCATCCCAAAACGGTGGACAACTGTAAGAAGCGATTTTCGGACATCAAAAGACGATTAAAGGCCAAGCTGGCCAGGGAGTTACAGTCTGCACGTCGGACCGGTGGTGGCGAGCCATATGTGGCTGAACTTAGAGACTATGAAGTTCAGCTGCGGGAGAAGCTGGGAGCAAACATGACGCTCGGTCTGGATTTAGTGGGGCATGATACTGACGAGTTGGCAGGTAAGATGATATTTATAGAAATATTCCTGTGGCACATTTTTTTAATGTTCCATCAAAGGTTTTTTAGAGGGACATAACACCAACATTTTTTATTTTATGAATTTGAAAGAGAATATAATGTAAAACATCATTTTAAGTTACTTATATTATCTATTATTTTGAATATTTGTTAAAATTATTTGATGAAAAGCATATCTATATATGCTCAATAGCTGCTGATTGGATGCTGCACATAGAAGCATCATGTGATTGGAACACCATTGTGCATTGCTTTTACTTCAAATAAGGAAATTTTAGAAATTGAGAAAAAGAAAATATTAAAGTCAATAGGAATGTGTTTCACATTTATATTATCAATATGAATCATGAAATAAAGAATTTCAGTTTAATGCCCCTTTTAAGATCATTATGTGCAATATTAGTCTTAATTTATTTATTTTTTGTTGTTGTTGAAGCATCTACCAGTGCAGCAGCTGCTGTCGCTGCTGCTGCCACAGATAGTGAAGATGCTGATGATGGTGATGAAACACTACCATTGCCCGTCAGTATCCACACTGAATCCAGCCACAGCTTCTCCTCGGCCGCCACGCACCCGGACATTATGTGCAGCACCCCTGATGTAGCAAGCATTGGCCGATCTACAGGTATGTTTACTATTATTAGCTTGATATCATTTTTTTTTTAAGTGGTATGATTGTTCAATTTTCTAAATATGTATATTCATTTTTATTTATCTAGTTGATGTCCGAAGGGCTTTAGGACCACCTCCAAGATCTACGATCTCCTCCTCAGGTAAAAAATATAAAATAAATAAATAAATATTTAAAAATATTATCTTTCTTTGCAAATCCTGAATGTAAGCTTAAAAGACAGGCCATTGGGGATTTAGAACCTGGGTAACGCTTATTGATTGTTGTCTATATGTAAACATCCAATCAAAAAATGGTCTACCTTTTATTGAAATTTTATGTGCCTGCTTGTAATATTTCTTTTTTAAAGATTTTCAAGGAAAGACAAAAAGAAAAATAATCATTATAGATAATAGGATTAAATAATAATCTTGCTTAATATGTCATGATCTATCTGAATCATGTAAGTTTAGTTCATACTAGACTATCACTGTAATGATATTTACATATATTTTAATTTACAATTCTATGCAAATTAAAATGAATGTAAGGTTTGGATAATCACCTGTGTATGGCATGACCATTCTTTGAGGCCTATTTAACAAATGTCTGTCGGACATGATCCAACTGTGCCGATCAGGTCTGACAGACATAGCCGAATGTGAAGAGCAATACATTCTCAGAACTCAGAGCAGGTGGACAGGGTTATGGAGCTGTGGTCTTTAGACTGTTGCTTCATAAGTGTTGTTTGCCAAGAGTCTGAATACTCCCAATAAAAACGGCCCTTAAAGCTACTTACGGAGCTTGATAAATGGACCTCTATATCTCTCTCTCTCTTATGTATTAAACGACAAATGGAGTTGTAGCTACAAAGTTTATTGCGAGCATGCAGGATTTAAAGAAAATGCAGTTATAAACAAACGTAGAAAGAATGCTGATCCATACCCTTGACGCTATTCACCACAATTGAGTCTGATCTTGTTTATTGAACAACACATGCTGACGGCCCATTGTCCGTTACTCTGAAGGGGCCGTTCTCTACATTCAGTGAGTTATTGTGGACATGATCTGCACTGTTGGATCATGTCCAACAGAACAAAGAAAAAGACTCCTAGAATATATTCTCTGTGCATCATCATTGTCAATACGCAAACTTATCACACCATTAGTGGTGCTTGTAATCATGTCATTGATTAATCAACAATCTAATCAGATTTTGATATTGTTGAATTTCTAAAATTGATGTGTTAACAATGATGTTGTACGGTGAATAATTTATTATAAATTTGAATATGAAATATTTTTGATAATAAGCCCCTTTACAAGTAGAAATGAATATACACATTCTTATTTATTTTCTACATTTAAGATAACATACAATATACAAATCAGTAATGTTCAAATACTGTGTCTTACAAATTTGATTGTGTTATGATTTATTTAAGATATATGTTTAATATCATATGCATTTAATACTTCCAAATACATTAGTTTAACTAACAATATATTTTTACTTTTTAATTTTTTTAGATGCCGAGCGTGCATTACTGACTTCGGAGGAGATCGACTGTTGTCTTCGTGAGCTGAGAGATTTCACACAGGAGTCGTCCCTGGGAGAGACCCTATTTCCAGAATCACAGGATCAGGGAATTTCCCAGGGAACATCAGAAATAGATTCTCTCAGCCGTTCTGCCCCTCCTGACCCCGAACAACCAGCTGCTTTGGACCCTGGTGACCCTCATGCCCCTGTTGGTCATGCCCCATCAGCTCATGGCCGTGCTGATCCTGGCCACCGACTGCCTCGCATCTCTGATGAGGAGGCAGTCGGGGAAATGTTAGATCTGGCCAGGCAGTACCGGGCAGAACACCGTGAGTTGCGTGGGGCATTAAGCTTATCTATTGAGCAACAGGGGCAGGTATTAAATCGGGTCATTCAAGTAGATAGGGAAAGATTAGATATAGAAAGGGAAAGGTGTAGAATAGATACAGCAAGATTAGATCTTGAAAGAGAAAGGTGTAGAGTAGATACAGCTAGATTAGATTTAGAGAGGGAAAGATTTGAATACAAGCGACGTAGGGACAGTTGTAGAATAGAGTTAGAGAGGGATAGATTAAATTATGAAATGCAGAGGGATAGCGATAGATTAAATTTTGATAGGGAAAGATTAGCTTTTGATAGGGCCAGAGCAGCTGAAGAACAGCTAGAACGGCAGCGTCGGGAGAGGGTGGACGAAGACAACAGGGTTTTAAATCGTCAGCTGATTTTAAACTTTGGGAGAAGGGGAACAAGGGAGAGATCACCCCCCCTTCTCCCTCACCCAAAAGAAAAAAAGATTAGGGTGTTTTAATGTGCTCATTTTATTAGGGTCTTTTATATAATTTTTATTAGGTATGTGTTTATTTTTAATTTTTTTACATTTTAAAAATATGATTAAAATATTTTTAAAAATGTATTGATGTTTTTTTAAACATTTAAAAATATGAATTAAATATTTTTAATGTTTTAAATAAATGTCTTGATGTTTTTCTTATTTTTAATTTAAAAATATGTCTTTAATATTTTTAAAATATTTTAAAATGTCGATGTTTTTACTATTTTTAATTTTTAAATATGTAATGAATATTTTAAATTAAATAAATGTCGATGTTTTTATGATTTTTATTTTAAAAATATGATTCAAATATTTTTAAAATAATATTTTTTTGTTTTAAATTAAAAAATATGATTCCAATATTTCTTTTCAAAATATTTTTTTAATAAAAATATATATCAACATTATTAATAAATGTGTTTGTTATTACTTGATTCACACGTTACAAATGACTGATGTTCTAATCGAATGCAGAAGTAAAATATTAACTACTCTTATTATTAAATGTTAAATGTAATAAACATATTATTTTCTTTTTTTTTATAAGATTTGGAATATTGAGATTTTGGATAAAAAACTCAATTATAATAAATTGTACTTGAATCAATATTTCTAGTATAAATATTCATTGTATAAATGTGATATTCACATTTGTTAAAATTTTTATAATTGTCTTAATATCTTTATTTTACAATTAAAGTCCCTACCCTTCGACAGAACTTTTTTATTGGTTGATGAATGTATACACTAATCAAGAAGAACAACCAAGGTAGTTCAACAAAATGGTTTTGCATCGAAAGTTACACAAATTATATTTATTTTAAAATATATTAATATTGTTTTAAATTTTAAAATATTAATAATTACTATTTAGAATACAATTGTATGCTCTATATGAATAACACATAAAAAAATTTAGTTCAGTGTCTCTTTATTAGTTATAACATTATAATAAATATATTTAGATATAGAAAAATCTTGATAAAGAGAGATATTGAAAGAGAGAGTGTTTGTGTGAGAGAAAGAGGGAGGGATTGAGAGAGAGATAGAGATAGATGGATTGTGAGAGAGTGAGGGATTGTGTGAGAGAGAGAGAGAGAAAGAGGGGGGATTGTGTGTGAGAGAGAGAGGAGAGGGGGGGATTGTATCAGAGAAAGAGTGATTGTGTGAGAGAGCGAGAGAAAGAGGGGGGGATTGAGTGAGAAAGAGGGGGATTGTAAGAGAGAAGGGGATTGTGAGAGAGAGAGAGAGGGGGGGGGATTGTGTGAGAGAGTGAGAGGCGGGGGATGGTGTGTGAGAGAGAGAGAGGCGGGGGATGGTGTGAGAGAGAGAGAGAGAGGGATTGTGAGGGGGGTTTGTGTGAGAGAGAGAGAGAGAGGGAGGGAGAGAGAGAGAGAGAGAGATAGAGGGGGGAGATAGAGAGAGGGAGAGATTGATATTGAGAGTGAGAGAAAGAGAGAGAGAGAGAGATAGAGAAAATGTGATATAGATGAAGACAGACAGTACGAAAAACAACTATATACATTTATAAAACTGTAGTGCACTGCTGCTAGGTCCATTAATGTTAATAAAAAATTGATTGGCTATTTTATATTATTATAATGTGACCGTTAAAATTAATGTACATAACATTGAGCTCATGACCAATAAAGGGATAATTAACCAATTAATTTGTTGTATTTTTTATGCAGATAGAGCATGACATTTTAATCAAGCTTTTAATTTTCTCCTAATCAACGATGTTCTTCATTATCTTGTTTGATTAATTGTAAATGCAACAATGTAATTATTGATTCTGTGACATTTATGGTGATAAACCGGTTTATTCTAAAATACAAGTATGCCTAAAGAAATGAAATAAAACGGTCATTTTTATAAAAGGAAATGCAGAATATTAACACATAATAATAAATATTTCTTGTTATAGGCTTACAAATAACAAAAGAGTCAAGTGTAGATCTTCAAAAAATGTGTTTAATGAGATTTTATTAAACATGTGTCTCATCAACTTTACATTAAACAATAGCAACATTTGCCCAAATAAACCATTTACAATCAATGGCTTTACAATGATATACAATTTCATTCATAGAAACGACAATATTTGCTCAAAGGTAATCCAAAATATAGCAGCTTTTGGATTACAAATAATAATGTAAAAAAAACACAAATAAAAACTGTATGTTGCACAATCAAGCTTCTTGCCCAAAAACCCCCTGGATATAGACTGATCGAGCTTGGACACCCAGAGCATTGTGCTCCAGGTCTGGGTCGATGAATTCACCATATTCATTGTCCAAGCTCTCCATATCTATATCCGGGATTTTTAGGGCAATATTGTGCAACATACAGCAAACCATAAAAATTAAGGAGACTTTGGAGGGGGCGTACTGAAGGACACCACCAGAGATGTCCAAGCAGCGGAAACGGCTCTTCAGCACGCCAAAGGTGCGCTCAATCACAGATCTTGTTGCCTTGTGTGCACGGTTGTAGCGCACCTCTTCCACTCCGTTGGGGTTTTGGACGGGTGGGAACAGCCACGGAAGACACGGATACCCAGAATCACCTTTAAAAAAAAATAGAGAATTGACATTAGCAATAAAAATTATTAAAATATTTCATATACATATGGTTAAAGCATTGTTTTTAAACCGATGGGCCGTGGCACACTAGTGTGCCATGTCAGAGATCCTCAGTGTGCCGTGGCTGACAACAGTGCGGTTGTGTACCTCTTTCAAAACTCTAAATATTGGGAGGTATTTGAGGGATCATCAGGCATCATTTACAACCATGACATTAACATTCATTCACAGACAATCACTATGGCCTAGATTTAGAGTTCGGCGGTAAAAGGGCTGTTAACGCTCCGCGGGCTTTTTTCTGGCCGCACCATAAATTTAACTCTGGTATCGAGAGTTAAAACAAATGCTGCGTTAGGCTCCAAAAAAGGAGCGTAGGGCATTTTTACCGCAAATGCAACTCTCGATACCAGCGGTGCTTACGGACGCGGCCAGCCTCAAAAACGTGCTCGTGCACGATTCTCCCATAGGAAACAATGGGACTGTTTGAGCTGA
This sequence comes from Bombina bombina, assembly GCF_027579735.1. Classification (NCBI taxonomy): domain Eukaryota; kingdom Metazoa; phylum Chordata; class Amphibia; order Anura; family Bombinatoridae; genus Bombina; species Bombina bombina. The sequence continues at coordinate 827,613,051 of NC_069504.1, forward strand.
AAAAAAACCTAACACCTGCAAAAAAGCAGCGTTCAGCTCCTAACGCAGCCCCATTGTTTACTATGGGGAAACACTTCCTACGTCTGCACCTAACACTCTAACATGTACCCGAGTCTAAACACCCCTAACCTTACACTTATTAACCCCTAATCTTCCGCCCCCGCTATCGCTGACCCCTGCATTACAGTTTTAACCCCTAATCTTCCGCTCCGTAAACCGCCGCAACCTACGTTATCCCTATGTACCCCTAATCTGCTGCCCTAACATCGCCGACCCCTATGTTATATTTATTAACCCCTAATCTGCCCCCCACAACGTCGCCGACACCTAGCTACACTTATTAACCCCTAATCTGCCGAGCGGACCGCACCGCTACTATAATAAAGTTATTAACCCCTAACCCGCCTCACTAACCCTATCATAAATAGTATTAACCCCTAATCTGCCCTCCCTAACATCGCCGACACCTAACTTCAATTATTAACCCCTAATCTTCCGATCGGAGCTCACCGCTATTCTAATAAATGTATTAACCCCTAAAGCTAAGTCTAACCCTAACACTAACACCCCCCTAAATTAAATATATTTTAATCTAATGAAATAAATTAACTCTTATTAAATAAATTAATTTATTTAAAGCTAAATACTTACCTGTAAAATAAATCCTAATATAGCTACAATATAAATTATAATTATATTATAGCTATTTTAGGATTAATATTTATTTTACAGGCAACTTGGTATTTATTTTAACTAGGTACAATAGCTATTAAATAGTTAAGAACTATTTAATAGTTACCTAGTTAAAATAATACCAAGTTGCCTGTAAAATAAATCCTAACCTAAGATATAATTAAACCTAACACTACCCTATCAATAAAATAATTAAATAAACTACCTACAATTACCTACAATTAACCTAACACTACACTATCAATAAATTAAATAAACACAATTGCTACAAATAAATACAATTAAATAAACTAGCTAAAGTACAAAAAATAAAAAAGAACTAAGTTACAGAAAATAAAAAAATATTTACAAACATAAGAAAAAATATTACAACAATTTTAAAACTAATTACACCTACTCTAAGCCCCTAATAAAATAACAAAGCCCCCAAAATAATAAATTCCCTACCCTATTCTAAATTTAAAAAGTTACAAGCTCTTTTACCTTACCAGCCCTGAACAGGGCCCTTTGCGGGGCATGCCCCAAGAATTTCAGCTCTTTTGCCTGTAAAAGAATAAATACAATACCCCCCCCAACATTACAACCCACCACCCACATACCCCTAATCTAACCCAAACCCCCCTTAAATAAACCTAACACTAAGCCCCTGATGATCTTCCTACCTTGTCTTCACCATGCCAGGTTCACCGATCCGTCCTGGCTCCAAGATCTTCATCCAACCCAAGCGGGGCTAGACATCCACTGAAGAAGTCCAGAAGAGGTCCAAAGTCTTCCTCCTATCCGGCAAGAAGAGGACATCCGGACCGGCAAACATCTTCTCCAAGCGGCATCTTCGATCTTCTTCCATCCGGTGCGGAGCGGGTCCATCTTGAAGCAGGCGACGCGGATCCATCCTTCTTCCGATGTCTCCCGACGAATGACGGTTCCTTTAAGGGACGTCATCCAAGATGGCGTCCCTCGAATTCCGATTGGCTGATAGGATTCTATCAGCCAATCGGAATTAAGGTAGGAATTTTCTGATTGGCTGATGGAATCAGCCAATCAGAATCAAGTTCAATCCGATTGGCTGATCCAATCAGCCAATCAGATTGAGCTCGCATTCTATTGGCTGTTCGATCAGCCAATAGAATGCGAGCTCAATCTGATTGGCTGATTGGATCGGCCAATCGGATTGAACTAGATTCTGATTGGCTGATTCCATCAGCCAATCAGAAAATTCCTACCTTAATTCCGATTGGCTGATAGAATCCTATCAGCCAATCGGAATTCGAGGGACGCCATCTTGGATGACGTCCCTTAAAGGAACCGTCATTCGTCGGGAGACATCGGAAGAAGAGGATGGATCCGCGTCGCCTGCTTCAAGATGGACCCGTCCGCACGGATGGGAAGAAGATCGAAGATGCCGCTTGGAGAAGATGTTTGCCGGTCCGGATGTCCTCTTCTTGCCGGATAGGGAAGACTTTGGACCCTCTTCTGGACTTCTTCATGGATGTCTAGCCCCCGCTTGGGTTGGATGAAGATCTTGGAGCCAGGACGGATCGGTGAACCTGGCATGGTGAAGACAAGGTAGGAAGATCATCAGGGGCTTAGTGTTAGGTTTATTTAAGGGGGTTTGGGTTAGATTAGGGGTATGTGGGTGGTGGTGGGTTGTAATGTTGGGGGGGGGGTATTGTATGTTTTCTTTTACAGGCAAAAGAGCTGAACTTCTTGGGGCATGCCCCGCAAAGGGCCCTGTTCAGGGCTGGTAAGGTAAAAGAGCTTGTAACTTTTTAATTTAGAATAGGGTAGGGAATTTATTATTTTGGGGGGCTTTGTTATTTTATTAGGGGGCTTAGAATAGGTGTAATTAGTTTAAAATTGTTGTAATATTTTTCTTATGTTTGTAAATATTTTTTTATTTTCTGTAACTTAGTTCTTTTTTATTTTTTGTACTTTAGCTAGTTTATTTAATTGTATTTATTTATAGCAATTGTATTTAATTTATTTATTGATAGTGTAGTGTTAGGTTAATTGTAGGTAATTGTAGGTAGTTTATTTAATTATTTTATTGATAGGGTAGTGTTAGGTTTAATTATATCTTAGGTTAGGATTTATTTTACAGGTAATTTTGTTATTATTTTAACTAGGTAACTATTAAATAGTTCTTAACTATTTAATAGCTATTGTACCTGGTTAAAATAAATACCAAGTTGCCTGTAAAATAAATATTAATCCTAAAATAGCTATAATATAATTATAATTTATATTGTAGCTATATTAGGATTTATTTTACAGGTAAGTATTTAGCTTTAAATAGGATTAATTTATTTAATAAGAGTTAATTTATTTCGTTAGATTAAAATTATATTTAAGTTAGGGGGGTGTTAGTGTTAGGGTTAGACTTAGCTTTAGGGGTTAATACATTTATTAGAATAGCGGTGAGCTCCGATCGGAAGATTAGGGGTTAATAATTGAAGGTAGGTGTCGGCGATGTTAGGGAGGGCAGATTAGGGGTTAATACTATTTATGATAGGGTTAGTGAGGCGGGTTAGGGGTTAATAACTTTATTATAGTAGCGGTGCGGTCCGCTCGGCAGATTAGGGGTTAATAAGTGTAGGCAGGTGTCGGCGACGTTGAGGGGGGCAGATTAGGGGATAATAAATATAATATAGGAGTCGGCGGTGTTAGGGGTAGCAGATTAGGGGTACATAGGGATAACGTAGGTGGCGGCGCTTTGCGGTTGGAAGATTAGGGGTTAATTATTTTAAGTAGCTGGCGGCGATGTTGTGGGGGGGCAGATTAGGGGTTAATAAATGTAATATAGGGGTCGGCGGGGTTAGGGGCAGCAGATTAGGGGTACATAAGTATAACGTAGGTGGCGGTCGGAAGATTAGGGGTTAAAATTTTTAATCGAGTTGCGGCGATGTGGGGGGACCTCGGTTTAGGGGTACATAGGTAGTTTATGGGTGTTAGTGTACTTTAGGGTACAGTAGTTAAGAGCTTTATAAACCGGCGTTAGCCAGAAAGCTCTTAACTCCTGCTATTTTCAGGCGGCTGGAATCTTGTCGTTAGAGCTCTAACGCTCACTGCAGAAACGACTCTAAATACCAGCATTAGAAAGATCCCATTGAAAAGATAGGCTACGCAAATGGCGTAGGGGGATCTGCGGTATGGAAAAGTCGCGGCTGTAAAGTGAGCGTTAGACCCTTTAATCACTGACTCCAAATACCAGCGGGCGGCCAAAACCAGCGTTAGGAGCCTCTAACGCTGGTTTTGACGGCTACCGCCGAACTCCAAATCTAGGCCTATGATTGCTTGTGAATGAGTGTCAATATGTCATGTATATTTTGTAGGAGGCATGGCATGACAGCACAGTACAGTGTGTGTGTGTGTGTGTGAATATATATATATATATAAACATATATATATATATATATATATATATATATATAAACACATATATATAAATATAAATAAATAAAAATATATATATATATATATATATAAACACACACATATATATATATATATCCTGTATAAGGCTACAATGTATGATTTTGTAACATTTTTCAATGTAATAAAGTGTGCCACGGACAATAAAAGGTTTCAAATCACTGGATTAGAGTATGTAATAGATATTTACCTATCAAGATTCCCTCTGGCATTTGGCCCTCCTGGAACCGATGGTAGATGGCAGAATTCCGGAGGACGAAGGAATCGTGATTGCAGCCAGGGAGTCCAGATCGAACACTCATCACCCTCAACCTGGCGTCACAGATGACCTGGATATTCAGCGAGTGATTTGATTTCCTATCCCGGTAGGGCTCTTCTTCATCCCTGGTAGGCTGCACTAGGATGTGAGTGCAGTCAATGGCCCCCAATACCCTTGGCAATCCAGCTCGATGGTAGAACTGGAGCTTGACAGCATGCCACTCCTCCGGTGTGTTTGGGAAGTGGACATGATGGACTAGGCGTCGGTGCAAAGCATCCAGGACAACCTTCAGATGACGTGAGAAGGTTGTCTGGCTCATACCAACGCCTAGACCTGTCACAGCCTGGAATGACCCAGTTGCCAAGAAATAGAGGACCGCAAGAAGCTTTACCATCCCAGGGATTGCCCTCGTTCTTCTAGTGAGTGGCTCGAGAGAGTCCGCGATCTCGACATAGAGCCTCTCAATAGAGGCCCTATCCAGTCGAAATCGACGGATCACCTCTCGGTCACTGAGGGCATGGAGCCCAATCCTTGGGTAGAAAACCCTTGGCACTCGCCGGCGTCTTCCATGTTGTATTGCAGCCATCAACACCCGTCTTGCCCTGCGTCTCCTTAATAAAAGCACAAAATTGACAACATTGAGGATGTCCATCCTCAAACCAAGAACCAAACAATAATAATGAAAAGCAGTGATTGAACAGCCCCTTTTATAATGCCTAGTTTCACAGATGTGAACGTTTTCAGTAATTAACTACATTGGTGCAGCAATCATTACCTAAGACATGGCTTGCACATTTTGTTAAGTATCGCGTCATATAACGCTCAATTAAAGTGACTAATTGATCAACTACTAAATACTAGTGACGTATATGTCTTTTTTAACGCGTCATTTGACGAGCACAATACGATGTTCATAAACATATCTTATTGAGCCATTCAGGTGTGTATCACCTGTAAGAAATGCAGGTGTCTGTTTAATTATGAAAATTATTTATTCAAAACACATGAGTATGTTGCTCTAGTTTCAATGTTATTTCATATTTTTCTGTTTGGATGGCAGCATTATGAAGGTGAAAAAGGTCAGTGATTACTGTGTTTTACTATTAAATATTAGAGAATTAAGAATTTTCAATCCTAAGTAACAAAAAGAATGCTGTGTTGAACATTATGTGAAATATTGGGTTATTCTGGATGTGATTCCTAATAACATTTACAAATCAAATGTATTTTGAAAGTGCAGTTAAACATTGACATGAAGCGGACATTTATAATTGCATTGTAGCTACAAAAAGGGATCCTAGCAAATGACTGAACTAATTTCAATTTATTTTTAAAGTACAAAGTTACACAGTGACATAAATCCATGAAATTTATAAAGGCATTTTATCTCCAAAAAGGGATACTAGCAACTGACTTCAAAACATTATCAAACATTATCCTAATGATTTACCTTAGCCTCAACGATGCTGCCATCCAAACCAAATCAGAATTCATATAATGCCGATGTAAATTTGCATGTGTTTTGGATAATTGATTGATAGTCTAATTTGTATTGTGTGTAATTAAATAATAGCCTCTTTTGTATTGTGTATAATTAATTGATAGCATTATTGATGTGCATTGTTTCGAATATTTTGCTATCCTTTGTGTTCATGTGTTTTTCATTTTCAAAATTATAACATTTGCTGTGCATTGTTTTCATTCTTTTCCTATCCTTTGTGTTCATGTGTTTTTCATTTTCAAAATTATAACATTTGCTGTGCATTGTTTTCATTCTTTTCCTATCCTTTGTGTGCATGTGTTTTTCTTTTAAAAATTATAACAATTGCTGTGCATTGTTTTCATTCTTTTCCTATCCTTTGTGTGCATGTGTTTTTCATTTTCAAAATTATAACATTTGCTGTGCATTGTTTTCATTCTTTTCCTATCCTTTGTGTGCATGTGTTTTTCATTTTCAAAATTATAACATTTGCTGTGCATTGTTTTCATTCTTTTCCTATCCTTTGTGTGCATGTGTTTTTATTTTAAAAATTATAACAATTGCTGTGCATTGTTTTCATTCTTTTCCTATCCTTTGTGTGCATGTGTTTTTCATTTTCAAAATTATAACATTTGCTGTGCATTGTTTTCATTCTTTTCCTATCCTTTGTGTGCATGTGTTTTTCTTTTAAAAATTATAACAATTGCTGTGCATTGTTTTCATTCTTTTCCTATCCTTTGTGTGCATGTGTTTTTCATTTTCAAATTATAACATTTGCTGTGCATTGTTTTCATTCTTTTCCTATCCTTTGTGTGCATGTGTTTTTCTTTTAAAAATTATAACAATTGCTGTGCATTGTTTTCATTCTTTTCCTATCCTTTGTGTGCATGTGTTTTTCATTTTCAAAATTATAACATTTGCTGTGCATTGTTTTCATTCTTTTCCTATCCTTTGTGTGCATGTGTTTTTCTTTTAAAAATTATAACAATTGCTGTGCATTGTTTTCATTATTTTCCTATCCTTTGTGTGCATGTGTTTTTCATTTTCAAAATGGAACAATTGCTGTGCATTGTTTTCATTCTTTTCCTATCCTTTGTGTGCATGTGTTTTTATTTTAAAAAATTATAACAATTGCTGTGCATTGTTTTCATTCTTTTCCTATCCTTTGTGTGCATGTGTTTTTCATTTTCAAAATGGAACAATTGCTGTGCATTGTTTTCATTCTTTTCCTATCCTTTGTGTGCATGTGTTTTTATTTTCAAAAATTATAACATTTGCTGTGCATTGTTTTCATTCTTTTCCTATCCTTTGTGTGCATGTGTTTTTCTTTTAAAAATTATAACAATTGCTGTGCATTGTTTTCATTCTTTTCCTATCCTTTGTGTGCATGTGTTTTTCATTTTCAAAATGGAACAATTGCTGTGCATTGTTTTCATTCTTTTCCTATCCTTTGTGTGCATGTGTTTTTATTTTAAAAAATTATAACAATTGCTGTGCATTGTTTTCATTCTTTTCCTATCCTTTGTGTGCATGTGTTTTTCATTTTCAAAATGGAACAATTGCTGTGCATTGTTTTCATTCTTTTCCTATCCTTTGTGTGCATGTGTTTTTATTTTAAAAAATTATAACAATTGCTGTGCATTGTTTTCATTCTTTTGTCATCCTTTGTGTGCATGTGTTTTTCAGTTCCATAAACTCTAACAAGTGGCCAAAAAAAAAAAATATATTTTCCATTGTTTTATTAGGTGACATGATCAACTCGAGCCCATTGACTACTATAGGATCCGCGACCTCTGAGGCGGCGCATTGAAAATGAGGTACGCTGCGTCGGATACGACGCGAGCGTAAGTGGTAATTTTTTGATAACTATCAGAAAGCTTTTAATTGTGTTGAATAGCAGGGCGAAAGCATTGGAATCCGCAAGTTTTCCAGAGGTTTTCTATTCGAATCGATCTGTGTCGAATTGAGAGCGCCGAATCGTATGTTACGTCACCAAAAATCAACTTCGGCCGATTTAGACACTTTGATAACTGAGGCGAAGCCAGTTCGCGACGTGTACGACGCGGATTTTCAGCCGATTTCAAGTAGACCTTTTGATAACTACCCCCCAATAAGTGAGTGTTGAGCAAAATTGAGCTCCATACCGCACTCCAATACCAGTGCGGCTTTAGCTGGTTTTACGTGCTCGTGCACAATTTCCCCATAGACATCAATGGGGAGAGCCAGCTAAAAAAAAGCCAAACACCTGCAATAAAGGAGCATAAAGCTCCGTAACGCAGCCCCATTGCTTCCTATGGGGAAAGAAAATTTATGTTTATACATAACACCCTATAATAAACCCTGAGTCTAAACACCCCTAATCTGCCGCCCCCGACATTGCTGAAACCTACATTACACTTATTAACCCCTAATCTGCCGCCCCCAATGTCGCCGTCATCTACCTACATTTATTAACCCCTAATCTGCTGTCCCTAACATTGCCGCCACCTACCTACACTTATTAACCCCTAATCTGCTGCCCCCATTGTTGTCGCTACCTACCTACACTTATTACTCCCCAATCTGCCGCCCCCAACGTCGCCGCCACTATACTAAAGTTATAAACCCCTAAACCTAACCCTAACACCCCTAACTTTAATATAATTAAAATAAATCTAAATAAAAATTACTATCATTAACATAATAATTCCAATTTAAAACTTAATACTTACCTATAAAATAAACCCTAAGATAGCTACAATATAACTAATAGTTACATTCTATCTATCTTAGGGTTTATTTTTTATTTTACAGGCAAGTTTGTATTTATTTTAACTAGGTAGACTAGTTAGTAAATAGTTATTAACTATTTACTAGCTACCTAGTTAAAATAAATACAAATTTACCTATAAAATAAAACCTAGCCTAAGTTACACGAACACCAAACCTTACACTACAATTAAATAAATTACATTAATTAAATACAATTAACTAAATTACAAAAAAAAACAAACACTAAATTAAACAAAATAAAAAATAAATTATCAAATATTTAAACTAATTAAACCTAATCTAATAGCCCTATCAAAATAAAAAAGCTCCCCCAAACAAACACCCCCCCTAGCCTAAACTAAACTGCCAATAAACCTTAAAAGGGCCTTTTGTGGGGCATTGCCCCAAATAAATCAGCTCTTTTGCCTGTAAAAAAAAAAAATACAAACAATGCCACAACAGTAAAACCCACCACCCACACAACCAAACCCCCAAATAAAATCCTATCTAAAAAACCTAAGCTCCCCATTGCCCTGAAAAGGGCATTTGGATGGGCATTGCCCTTAAAAGGGCATTTAGCTCTTTTTCCTTGCCCAAACCCTAAGCTAAAAATAAAACCCACCCAATAAACCCTTAAAAACACCTAACACTAACCCCCGAAGATCCACTTACAGTTTTTAAAGACCGGACATGCATCCTCAACGAAGCGGCAGAAGTCCTCAGTGAAGCCGGCAGAAGTCTTCATCCAAGTGGACCAAAGTCTTCATCCAAGCCGGCAGAAGTCTTCATCCAGACAACATCTTCTATCTTCATCCATCCGGCCCGGAGCGGTTCCATCTTCAAGACATCCGGCGCGGAGCATCCTCTTCTTCCGACGGCTAACGAAGAATGAAGGTTCCTTTAAGGGACGTCATCCAAGATGGCATCCCTTGAATTCCGATTGGCTGATAGAATTAAAGGTGAAAAATTCCTATTGGCTGATGCAATAATCCAGGATCCAATCAGCCAATAAGATTGAGTTTGCATTCTATTGGCTGTTCCAATCAGCCAATAGAATGCAAGCTCAATACTATTTGGCTGATTGGATCAGCCAATAGGATTGAAGCTCAATCCTATTGGCTGATTGCATCAGCCAATGGGCATTTTTCACCTTTAATTGCGATTGGCTGATAGAATTCTATCAGCCAATCGGAATTCAAGGGACGGTATCTTGGATGACGTCTCTTAAAGGAACCTTCATTCTTCGTTAGCCCTCGGAAGAAGAGGATGCTCCGTGCCGGACGGATGAAGATAGAAGATGCCGTCTGGATGAAGACTTCTGCCGGCTTGGATGAAGACTTCTGCCGGCTTCGCTGAGGACTTCTATCGCTTCGTTGAGGATGGATGTCCGGTCTTCAAAAACTGTAAGGGGATCTTCGGGGGTTAGTGTTAGGTTTTTTTATGGGTTTATTGGGTGGGTTTCATTTTAGTTTAGGGTTTGGGCAAGGAAAAAAGAGCTAAATGACTTTTAAGGGCAATGCCCATCCAAATGCCCTTTTAAGGGCAATGGGGAGTTTTAGATAGGATTTTATTTGGGGGGTTTGGTTGTGTGGGTGGTGGGTTTTACTGTTGGGGGTGTTTGTATTTTTTTTTTTACAGGTAAAAGAGCTGATTTCTTTGGGGCAATGCCCAGCAAAAGGCCATTTTAAGGGCTATTGGTAGTTTAGTTTAGGCTATGTTTTTTTTTATTTTGGGGGAGCTTTTTTATTTTGATAGGGCTATTAGATTAGGTGTAATTAGTTTAAAAATGTGATAATTTCTTTTTTATTTTGTTTAATTTAGTGTGCTTTTTTTGTATTAATGTAATTTATTTAATTGTAGTGTAAGGTTAGGTGTTATTGTAACTCAAGTTAGGTTTATTTCACAGGTAAATGTGTATTTGATCATTTCTTTTTTATTTTGTATAATTTAGTGTTTGCTTTTTTTGTAATTTAGTTAATTGTATTTTATTACTGTAATTTATTTAATTGTAGTGTAAGGTTAGGTGTTAGTGTAACTCAAGTTAGGTTTATTTTACAGGTAAATGTGTATGTATTCTAGTCTACCTAGTTAAAATAAATACAAACTTAGCTGTGAAATAAAAATAAAACCTAAGCTAGCTACAATATAACTATTAGTTATTTTGTAGCTAGCTTAGGGTTTATTTTACAGGTATTTAGTTTTAAATAGGAATTATTCAGGTATTAATTGTAATTTTTATTTAGATTTATTTTAATTATGTTAAAGTTAGTGGGTGTTAGGGTTAGACTTAGGGTTAGGTTTAGGGGTTTATAACTTTAGTATAGTGGCAGCAGATTAGGGGTTAATAATATTTAACTAGTGTTTGCGATGTGGGAATACGGCGGTTTAGGGGTTAATATGTTAATTATAGTGGTGGCGATGTCCGGAGTGGCAGATTAGGGGTTAATAATTTTATTTTAGTGTTTGCAATGCAGGAGGGCCTCAGTTTAGGGGTTAATTGGTAGTTTATGGGACTTAGTTTACTTTGTAACACTTTAGTTATGAGTTTTATGCTACAGCTTTGTAGCATAACTACTGACTTTCAGGTGGTGGTACAGATCTTGTAGTTATGGGCTGTACCTCTCACTTTTTGGCTGGACCGACAAACTCGTAATACCGGCACTATGGAAGTCCCATTGAAAAAGGACTTTTTGAAAGCTGCGGTAGTTACGTTGCGTTACGGCCAAAAAAGTGTGCGGTACAGCTATACCTGCAAAACTCGTAATACCAGCGATAGTGAAAAAGAGCCATAATGCTGCTTTTTTCACTCATAACGCAAAACTCGTAATCTAGCCGATAGTTATGCAATATTCATATTTAATAGTGTTATATTGTGTATTTATTGTAAATATTTCACATTCAAATGATATGCACATAACAGAATATATTATATGTATTTTTAAAAAGATATTCCTATATATATATATATATATATATATTTTATATATATGTATATATCTGTACCTATATGTAATTGTGTATACATATAGGTATAGATATATATATTGTATGTATATAGAACTGTGGATAACTAAGCACTAATAGGTAGATATAAATCAAAAAAATATATAAACAGTATGGAGTAGTAGTGCTCGGCACTACCAGGCAATGTATCACAGGAATGTATGCAAGTGTATCTCTTAAAGGGAAAAACACTACAATTTAATGTGCATTAAATCAGAATACATCAAACAAATGAAAAGTATATGTAATGCATACATCTGGGATGCAAATACACAGAAACAGAAAAAGAAACAACAGTGATACTGGGCGTCCCCCAGTACACAAATATAAATTGTAGACGTCAGTCCAGGATTTTTATGAGCCAGACCCTTTTAACTAAAATGTTTAGTATTTCGACAACATGTGTCATAATGATATATAGTAGCTGTGAGCTAAGGTGCAAAGACAACAGGGTTATATGCAAGCGGTGAGTGATGCAAAAGCTCATAGGAGATATAATAAATAGTGATGTCGCGAACATAAAAATTTGGGTTCGCGAACGGCGAACACGAACTTCCACAACTGTTCGCGAACCGGACGAACCGCCATAGACTTCAATAGGCAGGCAAATTTTAAAACCCACAGGGACTCTTTCTGGCCACAATAGTGATGGAAAAGTTTTTTCAAGGGGACTAACACCTGGACTGTGGCATGCCGGGAGGGGGGGTCCATGGCAAAACTCCCATGGAAAATTACATAGTTGATGCAGAGTCTGGTTTTAAGCCATAAAGGGCATAAATCACCTAACATTCCTAAATTGTTTGGAATAACGTGCTTTAAAACATCAGGTATGATGTTGTATCGATCAGGTAGTGTAAGGGTTAGACCCGCTTCACAGTGACAGACCAAACTCCCCGTTTAAAGGGACAGTCTACACCAGAATTTTTATTGTTTTAAAAAATAGATAATCCTTTTATTACCCATTTCCCAGTTTTGCATAACTAACACATTTATAATAATATACTTTTAACCTCTGTGATTATCTTGTATCTAAGCCTCTGCAAACTGCCCCTTTTTCAGTTCTTTTGACAGACTTGAAGTCTAGCCAATCAGTGCCTGCTCCCAGATAACTTCTTGTGCACGAGCACAGTGTTATCTATATGAAATACGTGAACTAACACCCTCTAGTGGTGAAAAACTGTTAAAATGCAGTCTGAAAGAGGGGGGCTTCAAGGTCTAAGAAATTAGCATATGAACCTCCTAGGTTAAGCTTTCAACTAAGAATACCAAGAGAACAAAGCAAAATTGGTGATAAAAGTAAATTGGAAAATTGTTTAAAATTACATGCTCTATCTGAATCATGAAAGTTTATTTTGGCCTAGACTGTCCCTTTAACGCACCGCAAACAACCGCAAACAGTCCATTTGCACAACCGCAAACTCCCCATTTGCACAAGGTTGGATACCAAGCTAGCCATGTCCCGTTCCTTGTCCTCACTGATGTCATTGAAGGTCTCTTCCTCCACCCAGCCACGTACAACACCAAGGGTCCCCGAAACCTGACAACAAGCCCCCTGGGACGCCTGCTGTGTTTGGCCTTCCACCTCCTCAAAGCCACCTTCCTCCTCTGACTCCTCTTCTTCAGACTCCTCTCTCTGCGTTGCCTCTCTCTGCGTTATTATAAGGTGTGTTAAGTAGTACTATTCCTATCAGTGTAATCCCTGGTATGTGCTTTTTTTTGGTTTGGTTTTTGAAGCCACAGTGCAGCACCAGAGGCCATAAAAATTAGGCATGTACACATGCCTGAAAAATTAGGTAATGTTGCAGCCGCTGCTGTAGCAGCGGCCAGACAAATTGATGTTTGTTTCTCAGGCAGAAAGTGCCCTTAAACATTGTGGCTTGAACCCTAGTTGGTGGCGGATAAGTCACGCAACTCATCCGGCATTCAGAGATAAAATACAGCAGCGTGTGGACCATTTTTAGCCCAAGGCAGCTCATCTCATCAGGCCTTTTTTAGTCGAATGTATCGCCCACTGTCAGTCCCTTCGGGATCCATCCCTCATTCATCTTAATAAAGGTGAGGTAATCTAGAGTTTTTTTACCTAGGTGGCTTCTCTTCTCAGTGACAATACCTCCTGCTGCAATGAAGGTCCTTTCTGACAGGACACTTGAAGCGGGGCAGGCCAGAAGTTCTATCGCAAATTGGGATAGCTCAGGCCACAGGTCAAGCCTGCACACCCAGTAGTCAAGGGGTTCATCGCTCCTCAGAGTGTCGATATCTGCAGTTAAGGCGAGGGTAGTCTGCTACCTGTCGGTCGAGTCGTTCTCTGAGGGTGGACCCCGAAGGGCTGTGGCGATGCGTAGGACTTAAAAAGCTCCGCATGTCCTCCATCAACAACACGTCTGTAAAGCGTCCTGTCCTTGCCGGCGTGGTCGTGGGAGAGGAGGATTACTTTCACCTCTTCCCCTGTTAGATTCCCGTTGTACTGTGACATCACCCTTATACGCTGTGTAAAGCATACTTTTTAATTTATTTTGGAACTGCTGCATCCTTTCCGACTTGCGGTAATTCGGTAACATTTCAGGCACTTTATGCTTATACCGGGTGTCTAGTAGCGTGGACACCCAGTACAGGTCGTTCTCCTTCAGCCTTTTTATACGGTGGTCCCTCAACAGGCACGAGAGCATGAAAGACCCCATTTGCACAAGGTTGGATGCCGAGCTACTCATGTCCCGTTCCTCGTCCTCAGTGATCTCACTGAAGGTATCTTCTTCCCCCCAGCCACGTACAACACCACGGGTACCAGATAGGTGACAATGAGCACCCTGGGATGCCTGTTGTGGTTGGTCTTCCTCCTCCTCTTCAAAGCCACATTCCTCCTCTGACTCCTCTTCCTCACAATCCTCTTCCAGCATTGCCGCAGGTCCAGCAAGCGATGCTGATAAGGCTGTTTCTGGTGGTGATGGTGACCACAACTCTTCCTCTTCCTCTTCACACTCATCTACGGCCTGATCCAGCACTCTTCGCAGGGCACGCTCCAGGAAGAAAACAAATGGTATGATGTCGCTGATGGTGCCTTCGGTATGACTGACTAGGTTTGTCACCTCCTCAAAAGGACGCATGAGCCTACAGGCATTGCGCATGAGCGTCCAGTAACATGGCAAAAAAATTCCCAGCTCTGCAGAGGCTGTCCTAGCACCCCGGTCATACAAATAGTCGTTAACGGCTTTTTCTTGTTGGAGCAGGCGGTCAAACATTAGGAGTGTTGAATTCCAACGTGTCGTGCTGTCGCAAATCAAGCGCCTCACTGGCATGTTGTTTTGCCGCTGGATATCTGAAAAGTGCGCCAATGTCCGTGTAGGAATGCCTGAAATGGCCACACACCTTCCTGGCTTGCTTCAGGACGTTCTGTGGGTACTTATGTACAAAGCGTTGTACGATCAGATTACACACATGTGCCATGCACAGCACATGTGTCAACTTGCCCAAATTCAATGCCGCCACCAAATTTCTTCCGTTGTCACTAACCACTTTGCCGATCTCCAGTTGGTGCAGAGTCAGCCACTGATCCACCTGTGCATTCAGGGCGGACAGGAGTGCTGGTCCGGTGTGACACTCTGCTTTCAGGCAAGTCAACCCCAAGACGGTGTGACACTGCCATATCCGGGATGTGGAATAGTACCTGGGGAGCTGGGGGGGTGCCGTTGATGTGGAGCAAGACACAGCAGAAGAGGACTCAGCCGAGGAGGTTATGGAAGAGGATGGAGTAGGAGGAGTAGAGGAGGTGGCAGCAGGCCTGCCTGCAAGTTGTGGCGGTGTCACCAACTCCTCTGCAGAGCCATGCTTGGCAGCCGTCAGCAGGTTTACCCAATGCGCAGTGTAGGTGATATACCTGCCCTTACCATGCTTTGCAGACCAGGTATCAGTGGTCAGATGGACCCTTGCCCCAACACTGTGTGCCAGACATGCCATTACTTCCTTTTGCACAATCGAGTACAGGTTGGGGATTGCCTTTTGTGCAAAGAAATTTCAGCCGGGTACCTTCCACTGCGGTGTCCCAATAGCTACAAATTTTTTGATCGCCTCAGACTCCACCAGCTTGTAAGGTAAAAGCTGGCGGGCTAAGAGTTCAGTCAAGCCAGCTGTCAGATGCCGGGCAAGGGGGGTGACTTTGTGACATTGGCTTCTTACGCTCAAACATGTCCTTGACAGACACCTGACTGTGTTCAGATGAGCAGGAACTTCTCAAGGCGAGACACGGAGTGGAGGATGGTTGAGAGGGGGCAAGGAGGACAGCAGTGGTTGACGTGTCTGAAGATGCTGGACCAGGAGGAGGATGGCTTTGAGTTTGTGTGCTGCTTGTACTCATGTGTTGATCCCATAGGCGTTTGTGATGTGCGATCATGTGCCTTCACAAAGCAGTTGTACCTAGGTGGGTATTGGACTTCCCACGACTCAGTTTCTTTTGGCACAGGTTGGAAATGGCATCGCTGTTGTCAGAGGCAGACACACACAAAAAATGCCACACTGCTGAGCTCTGCAATGATGGCATTCTGGTGGTGGCAACAGCATGCGTTGATTGGCGTGCTGTCTGGCTGACCCCGGGTGCCGATGCATGCTGTCTGACTGTGCCACTAGCTCCTTGCGACGACCTCCCCCCCTCCTTCCAACTCGTCTCCTCCTCCTCTCTGTCTCCCCATCTGAACTTACCCCCTCTTCTTCTTCTCTTCTAGCGGGCACCCACGTGACATCCACGGATGCATCGTCATCATTAACCGCTTCACTTGTATCTGACAACTCAACAAAGGAAGCAGCAGCGGGTACAACATCATCATCATCATCACACCGTACGTCCATGTGTGTAATGCTGCCTGACTGAGACATATCCCTGTTATCTACATCCTCTGGCAATAATGGTTGCACATCACTATCACTCATTTCTTCCAACTGATGTGTAAATAACTCCTCTGACAGATCAAGTGAAGCGGCTGTGGTGCTAGTGTTGGTGGTGGCGGCAGGTGGGCGAGTGGTAACTTGAGAGGTGCCCGAAGCTAAGCTGGAGGAGGATGGTGCGTCAAGGTTCCGAGCGGAAGCTGTAGAAGATTGGGTGTCCTGTGTTAGCCAGTCAACTATGTCCTCAGAACTGTTCGAGTTCGGGGTACGTGGCCTCTGAACACTGGGCATTATTCTAGGGCCAAAGGGAATCACAGCACCACGAACACGACGGCCCCTGCGGGGTGGCCTGCCTCTGCCTGTCAGGTTTTTTTTTTATTAGTGGTACTATGCATGCAAGCTACTGTGACAACAGATATGAGTGGCACTGTGCACTGGCAGAAGTTGGCAGAGTAGACGCTGTAGGCCTGACACACACGCTTGCAGACAACTAACTGCTATTCAATCTATTACAGTCAAAATTGTATTTTTTTTTTTAAATGTACACTACTGTTACACCAGATATGAGTTGCACTGGGGTGACACTGTGCCCTGGCAGGCACTGAAACGCACACGTGTTAAGGAAACTGACTGCTATTATTTAACACAGTCAAAAAAGTGTTGTTTTTTTTAAATCTACACTACTGTTACACCAGATATGAGTTGCACTGGGGTGACACTGTGCTCTGACATGCAGGCACTGAAACGCACACGTGTGAAGGAAACTGACTGCTATTATTTAACACAGTCAAAAAAGTGTTGTTTTTTTTAAATCTACACTACTGTTACACCAGATATGAGTTGCACTGGGGTGACACTGTGCCCTGGCAGGCAGGCACTGAAACGCACATGTGTGAAGGAAACTGACTGCTATTATTTAACACAGTCAAAAAAGTGTTGTTTTTTTTAAATCTACACTACTGTTACACCAGATATGAGTTGCACTGGGGTAACACTTTGCCCTGGCAGGCAGGCACTGAAACGCACACGTGTGAAGGAAACTGACTGCTATTATTTAACACAGTCAAAAAAGTGTTGTTTTTTTTAAATGTACACTACTGTTACACCAGATATGAGTTGCACTGGGGTGACACTGTGCCCTGGCAGGTAGGCACTGAAACGCACACGTGTGAAGGAAACTGACTGCTTTTATTTAACACAGTCAAAAAAGTGTGGGTTTTTTTAAATCTACACTACTGTTACACCAGATATGAGTTGCACTGGGGTGACACTGTGCCCTGGCAGGCAGGCACTGAAACGCACACGTGTGAAGGAAACTGACTGCTATTATTTAACACAGTCAAAAAAGTGTTTTTTTTTTTAAATGTACACTACTGTTACACCAGATATGAGTTGCACTGCAGTGACACTGTGCCCTGGCAGGCAGGCACTGAAACGCACACGTGTAAAGGAAACTGACTGCTATAATTTAACACAGTCAAAAAAGTGTAGTTTTTTTTTAAATCTACACTACTGTTACACCAGATATGAGTTGCACTGGGGTGACACTGTGCCCTGGCAGGCAGGCACTGAAACGCACACGTGTGAAGGAAACTGACTGCTATTATTTAACACAGTCAAAAAAGTGTTGTTTTTTTATAAATCTACACTACTGTTACACCAGATATGAGTTGCACTGGGGTGACACTGTGCCCTGGCAGGTAGGCACTGAAACGCACACGTGTGAAGGAAACTGACTGCTATTATTTAACACAGTCAAAAAAGTGTTGTTTTTTTTTAAATCTACACTACTGTTACACCAGATATGAGTTGCACTGGGGTGACACTGTGCTCTGACATGCAGGCACTGAAACGCACCACGTGTGAAGGAAACTGACTGCTATTATTTAACACAGTCAAAAAAGTGTTGTTTTTTTTAAATCTACACTACTGTTACACCAGATATGAGTTGCACTGGGGTGACACTGTGCCCTGGCAGGCAGGCACTGAAACGCACATGTGTGAAGGAAACTGACTGCTATTATTTAACACAGTCAAAAAAGGAACCCCTGGGAGTTCGAAGTAACGGGAAGGGGAATTGACCGTTGGAGGAATTAGGCCTTGGGTGTGATTGGTTATTTACTGTAGGGGGGGCGGGCTTAGCACGTGCTGTTACGCATTTAAAGAAAGAGCGGGAGAATCTGTCATCAGAATAATTATCAAACCTTTCTAGAAAGTGCTGTGCTTGTCAGTTAGTAATTCTGCGATGTCGCATTTTGATGCGATTTTTGACCAACTTAAGTTGGAAGCTGCAAAAATGGGCCCTACCTGGCTCGAAGAAAAATTACGTCCATTGCTTAGCCCGGTCGTCGAACCCAGAGTGGATATCGTGGAGGTGGCTCCGAAAACATTGAGGCGTTCGAGGCCTCCAGTTCGTTCTGATCCGGACGCTGAAGGGGGTAATAGTGGTCGGAGAAAATCCAGCCCCAGTCCGGGGGTTAAAGGCGTCTGTGAGGAAGAAGTCAAGTTCGAGCTCCGGAAGTCGGCAGACCGGAGCGGAGTTTGCTGATAATGTGACGCAGTCCGGGAGCACTTGTTCCATTACGGAACAATTCACTGAGCCTGTATGAAGGGTGATTCTTTGCCTAAGGGTAAGACGGCCAATTTAGGCCAGAAAGTAGTAATTAGAGGGAAAAAGCAAGCTAGCAAAAGTGACGGCCTGCCGAGGCCTATTTTTCTGTGTGAGGGTAATGAACAAGCGAGTGTATGTAGTTTAGGTAGCGCCTTAATGAAAAAGAAAGGTGAGGGTTTGATTGTATCAGGGCCGATTGAAATACCTCAGGCAGTTTCAGATCAGTTACATAATGTTTCTAAGTCGGCTCAGTTTTTAAGACCTTGCAATAATACGGAAGATCAGGCTTATCGTGTGTTAGACGAGAGGGTGGAAAGGCCTGAAGCCAGCGATAGTCATCATGATACCGAGGTTGATAACGGTGTGGTAGAATTAGATTTATATTTAGATTCTTCTGAGGAGGATTTTATTCCTCCTTCTCCCAATGTAGTTAACACTATTAGCCAGTTTAATACGTCAGTCAGGGTCACGGGTGATCCAGTTTTTAAAGGGCGAGTTAAGAAATTCGAGGGATAGGAATGTTGAAGTAATTAAAAATTTACCTGTCACTAATGATGTTTTTCTTTTAGATGGGAAGGAAACTGGGTCACGGCCTGAGAATTCCCAGGGTCTTTTAATGGTGGGAAATGACGGCCTAAGTGGGGAGGCTTATGGCCTTCAGGAATCTTGGACGGAAAATATCAGGCTGGATATTGAGGACGGCGTTCCAGGGGTGGAACGTTTTAATGCAAAGGGAGAAGAAACAAGGGTGAGTACGGCCAACAATTTTAATTTTGGTCTTCAGGGCATGATGGGTCAGAGTATTAATAATACATTTCATAGCTCGGTTAACTCTGTTCAACGTCCAAACAGGTCTGGGATTGGGAGAATACAAGGTAGAGGTAGACAACGCAAGAGGTATGGGGATTTAAGGGGAGAAGGGTTTGAGGTCCCATCAGCTAAGAAGGGTAAGGGTGTTTCAGTGGATAGTAGGTTGGGTATGTCTAACAGCTAGTAGGAGGGGCATTGGAATTTGGGCACCTTCTGGGGGTTTGTCACATGTTTCTTTTTTACAGACGGAAAAAGGGCGCCAATTAATGACTAACACGGATCCCAGGGCTACTGGTTTCCAGAATACAGAGAAGGTTACGGCTGCATCTCAAAGGGTTCAGTCTGCAGTGCCTCAGGACTCGAGTACAGGTAATGAGGGATCTGGTGTTGTGAATCTGAATGTGGGGGTTGATACAGTTGGTGTGGCATGCTGATCCCTTATCTATAACTGTTGTAGCAGGTTTAAGGGACTTGTTAGCCAAATTAGAAGGAGCAAAAGTCACGGGGGGGAGTCGCCAATTCATGGGTTCCCACAGAATTGGCTAACCAAAATAGGGTATTAGGGATTGGTGGTGTGGGAATAAAGGATGTAGGGTCAGTACCCTCAATCTCAAATGGTCGGTTTATCTCAGGCAAAAGGGGACTACTGTTGATAATAAAATGGATGGGGGTCCTGAGCTGAAGATTGCTGACACGGCTTTGGCCAGGTCTTGTTTGTGTTCTATTGGGCCTTTGGGCATGCATTTGACGGTAGAGTTAAGAGAAAAGATATACAAGGAGAGGATTTTATTGAATTATTTTCCCTCCTTCCTCTTGATCAGTCTTTTGAGATACCTGAAGACTCAAAAAAGGATTCGGCCAAGAAGGAAGAGGAGGAAAGGAAAAGACGTTACAGAAAATTACCAAAAACATTTACTAACTGGTTCCAGGCTTTTGTTATTTATGCTAGTGTATTTTCTGTTAAGTTCCCTGATCAAGGAGCGGCCCTCTTTTGTTATTTAGATGAAATTGCAGGCTGCTCAGAGAACATATGGTGGTATGGCTTGGTGGTATTATGATGAACAATTTAGACAACGTTTGTCGGTTAAGCCTGAGATGAAATGGGATGATCGTGATATGGGTCTATGGCTAAAAGTGATGACTCCGTTAAGGTCTTCGCAGCCCTTTCGAGGGAGTGCCGGCGGATCTCTTCAAAAACGGTTCGTCGGCAACAGCCAAAAAAGGTTTCTGTTTTGCTTTCAATGAAAAGTTCTGTAAATGGGGAGCATCATGTAAATTCAGACACGAATGCTCTGGGTGTGGTGGATCCCACCCTTCCAGTAAGCTGTTCAAAAAGAACAAATTGGGAGGAACCCAGGAGCTCCCTGAAAAAGGGATTAACTCCGGTGAGGCTAAGCGGGATGGAGCTGTGGCTCGTACTTTACGCTAAACAGAAAGGTTGTGGTGATAAGGCCTTGTTGTTGCTACATGGCTTTGAGTTTGGTTTCAGAATTCCATCTTCTGGAGGCGTTGTTCATTACAGGGGTAACCTTAAGTCTGCTAGGGAATGGCCTGAGGTTGTTAGGAGTAAGCTTGAGAAGGAGGTTTCTTTGGGTCGAATGGCAGGTCCTTTTAAAATATCTCCTATCCCCCATTTGCGTATTTCTCCTTTAGGAGTGGTTCCTAAGAAAAGAGCCTGGTAAATTTCGTTTAATTCACCACTTATCATTTCCAAAAGGTGGATCTGTTAATGATGATATTCCGGATGAAGTTATCGTCTGTGTCTTATACATCATTTGACATGGCGGTTAAGTTGGGTTAGAGAGGCTGGGCAATTCGCTTTAATGGCTAAAGTAGATATTGAGGCGGCTTTTCGGTTACTTCCAGTTCATCCTTCTTCACATTATTTGTTGGGTTGCTGTTTTTGAGGGTTCTCTCTACATTGACTTATGTCTCCTCCGATGGGTTGTTCTATTTCTTGTTCTCTGTTTGAATGCTTTAGTTCATTTTTGGGAATGGGTTGTTAAATTCAGGTCTGGATTTCGTCAGTAGTTCATTATCTGGATGATTTTCTTTTTGTTGGTCCACATGATTCGGACGTTTGTTTGAAATTAAGGGATTGTTTTTAACAATGGCATCTGATTTTGGGGTTCCTATTGCAATGGAAAAATCTGAGGGTCCAGTTACGGCCCTTAAATTTCTGGGTATTACAATAGATTCTGAAAGTATGGAATGTAGGCTACCTCTGGAAAAGATTGTGGATTTGTCAGAAATGATTCAGCAATTTTTGGCGGTCCGTAAGGTGACTTTGAGAAAAATTGCAATCTTTACTTGGAAAGTTGAATTTTGCTTGCAGAATCATTCCTATTGGGTAGAGTTTTTTCTAGAAGAATGTCATTGGCTACGTCTGGTGTTAGTAAGCCTCATCATTTTGTAAGGATTAAAAAAGGTCACAAGGATGAATTGAAAGTTTGGTTTGATTCCTTAAAAATTTTAATGGTGTTGCAATATTCATGGAAGCTAGGGGTCTCTAATGTTGATTTGGATTTGATACTGATGCAGCTGGGGGTGTTGGTTTCGGGGCTTATTTTCAAGGGCATTGGTGTGCTGAAGTGTGGCCTCAGAGTGGGTCAATTTAGGTTTAACCAAGAACCTAGTTTTCCTTGAGCTATTTCCTATTCTGGTGGCTCTGTTTGTGTGGGAAGTGGATTTGATGAATAAATCCATATTGTTTCATACAGATAAATATGGGTGTTGTTTCTGCTATTAATTCTTTATCTGCATCATCATTACCAGTTTTTGCGTTTATTAAGAGTGCTAGTCCTGAAATGTTTAAGTATGAATGTTTTCGTCAGGGCAAAACATATCCCTGGTAAGCTTAATTTGATAGCAGATTCTTTATCTCGTTCACAAGTGGTCTCGCTTTCGAGAGTTGGCGCCTCAGGCGGACGTAGTTGAGCGACGTTCCCCGTCCAACTTTGGAAGCTTGGGACGGAGGATTGGCTGAATTAATTAAAAAATCTTTGGCTCCAGGTACTTGGACGTCCTATGTATCAGTTTGGAAGGAATGGGAAATGTGGTTATGTCAATATGAAATTAAAGAAGGTATGATGATGTCACGGGTTTGCTTATTGGAATGGATGTGGCATTTGGGGAAATGTGGGTTTGTCACCATCTAATATGGAAAGAAAATTGGCGCCCTTGCTTTTAGATTTCGCTTATTAGGTTTGTCTGATGTTACAAAGGTTTTTTTGGGTCCGTCAGGTTCTTAAAGGCTTGAAGAAAAAGACAAAGGTTAGAGATAAGAGAAGAACCTATTACATTTTCTTTACTTCAAAAAATTGGGGTGGTATTAGGCAGAGATTTGTGCATCAAGATTTGAATTAAAATTATTTAGAACGGCCTTTGTATTGGCCTTTTTTGGGGCATTTATAGTTTCGGAATTGGTAAGCCCTAGCAAAAAAGTTTCAGGTGGTTTACAAAAAGAAGATGTAATATGGAATGATAACAGAGTAGAAATATTACTGAGAAATAGTAAAACGGACATATATGGGAAAGGCAAGAACATAGTGCTATTCCCTAGTGGTGGTGAAATATGTCCATGTCAGGTAATGATGCTTTATGGGTCCATACGGCCTTTGCAGGATGGCCCTTTGTTGGTTCATTCAGACGGTTCTTTTTTATCACAATAATCAATTTAGAGCCATTTTTAAGAGGTTCAATTGTTTTAATGGGTCATAATCTTTAGAGTTTGGATCTCATTCTTTCGATTGGAGCTGCTACTGAAGCCGCTATGTTAGGTCTCAGAGAGGATATAGTTTAAAAAGATTGGTAGATGGGGTTCAAGTCGTTATAAAATCTTATGTTAGGCCTGATTTAAGGATATTAAAAAAAAAAAAAAAAAAAAAAAAAAAAAACCCTTGAATAGAATGTATGTTTTGGAATGTTTGATTTGTAATCATCCTGAAACACTCCTTTTTCTCTTATTTTAGGTGTAAAGATCGTATGGGTGATGGGGCCATTCGTTTATATACTGGGCCAATGCTGAGGCCAGTAAGAAAATGGGCGGGACCTTCAGCTTGGGGTGTCCTGTGGATCAATGGGAGGTCAAATGGTTTGTGGATTAGGGGATGTGCTGGGAACATCTTTTTTCCGTTGTTTCTAGATTTTGGCAGAATGTTTCCTCGTCCCCAGGTTTTTTGATAGTGCATTTGGGGGGAAATGATTTAGGTATGAGTTCCTCAAAAGGAACTAGTTAGAAGAATCAAAAGAGATCTGGGCAACATAAAGGAACCTCTATCCCGAAATCAAAATAATTTGGTCACAGATTACTCCTAGGTTGGTTTGGAGATCAGCGAGGGGATTATGATAGGCTAGAAAAGAGTCGTAAAAAAATTAACAAAATAATTAGCTCTTTTGTTAAGAGGTTGTGGGGGAGGCGTAGTTTTCCACCCAGATTTCGAAGTAGATGGGGCTGAGAATTTTTACTTAAAAGGATGGTGTTCATTTTAACCAATTTGGGCTGCGCTATTTATTTTCGATATAAAAAGAAGCTTTGGGGAAAAATATTGGTTTTGGCGGGACTGGGCTGTTCGGTCAGTCCAGTCGGGTGGCGGGGGTGCTAAGTTCCCCAGACAAATATGGTACGCAATATGGCCAAGTGATTTGGAGGATTTTAAGTAGTTGCCTCTCCTGGGGGGTGAGTGGACAACTGGTTTTATAGGGGCAAGGGGTTCCCTATTAAAGTTTAGTGTACTTGGACGGACTCAACAGGGATATAGGCTGAGTCCAGTTGTTGAATAACGGCCATCTTGTTTTTGTGGGTTGGGAACTAGCACCGCTGTGGTTTATGTTTATTTGTCAGTAATGGTTATTTATGAACATCAGGTATGTTCTGTGAAAAAATGTTTGAAAGGTTTGAAAATAATTATTACTCAATATTTAATATGTGTTGTTAATAAAATGGCTGCGGCCACATTTTATACCAAGGCTGTGTGTAACTCTTTATTTATGTTATTATTTTAACTTATAATGGTTATAAGATTAAGGCCGGGGGATTGACGACTTTAAAGGTCAGGGAACCCCTGGGAGTTCGAAGTAACGGGAAGGGGAATTGACCGTTGGAGGAATTCGGCTTGGGTGTGATTGGTTATTTACTGTATGGGGGGCGGGCCTATAGCACGTGGCTGTTACGCATTTAAAGAAAGAGCGGGAGAATCTTGTCATCAGAATAATTATCAAACCTTTCTAGAAAGTGCACCCTCCCTCCCTCCCTAATCTTTGTTTCCCTTCCTTGTTCGTGTTTGTCGCAGCAAGGCGGGGGTGCTAGTTCCCAGACAAATATGGTACGTGCAATATGGCCAAGTGATTTGGAGGATTTTAAGTAGTTGCCTCTTCCATGGGGTGAGTGGACAACTGGTTTTATAGGGGGCAAGGGGTTCCCTATTAAAGTTTAGGTGTACTTGGACGGACTCAACAGGGATATAGCTGAGTCCAGTTTGTTGACTAACGGCCATGTGTTTTGTGGGTTGGGAACTAGCACCGCTGTGGTTTATGTTTTAATTTGTCAGTAATGTTATTTATGAACATCAGTTAATGTTCTGTGAAAAAATGTTGAAAATGTTTGAAAAATAATTATTACTCAATATTTAAATTGTGTTGTTAATAAAATGGCTGCGGCCCACATTTATACCAAGGCTGTGTGTAGACTCTTTTTATTATGTTATTATTTTAACTATAATGGTTATAAGATTAAGGCCGGGGGATTGACGACCTTTAAAGGTCAAGTGTTGTTTTTTTTAAATCTACACTACTGTTACACCAGATATGAGTTGCCACTGGGGTAACAACCCTTTGCCCCCCCCCTGGCAGGCAGGCACTGAAACGCACACGTGTGAAGGGAAAACCTGACTGCTATTATTATAACACAGTCAAAAAAGTGTTGTTTTTTTAAATGTACACCTACTGTTACACCAGATATGAGTTGCACTGTGGTGACACTGTGCCCTGGCAGGTAGGCACTAGAAACGCACACGTGAAAGGAAACTGACTGCTTTTATTTAACACAGTCAAAAAAGTGTGGGTTTTTTTAAATCTAACACTACTGTTACACCAGATATGAGTTGCACTGGGGTGACACTGTGCCCTGGCAGGCAGGCACTGAAACGCACACGTGTGAAGGAAACTGACCTGCTATTATTTAACACAGTCAAAAAAGTGTTTGTTTTTTTTTAAAGGTACACTACCTGTTACACCAGATATGAGTTGCACTGGGGGTGACACTGTGCCCTGGCAGGCAGACACTGAAACGCACACGTGTGAAGGAAACTGACTGCTTTTATTTAACACAGTCAAAAAAGTGTGGGTTTTTTTAAATCTACACTACTGTTACCACCAGATAAGAGTTGCACTGGGGTGACACAGTGCCCAGGCAGGTTAGGCACTGAAACGCACACGTGTGAAGGGAAACTGACTGCTATTATTTAACCCAGTCAAAAATGTTTTTTTTTTTTTTAAATGTACACTACTCTCTTACACCAGATACGAGTTGCACTGCAGTGACACGTGCCCCTGGCAGGCAGGCACTGAAACGCACACGTGGTAAAGGAAACTGACCTGCTATAATTTAACACAGTCAAACAAGTGTTGTTTTTTTTTAAATTCTACACTACTGTTTACACCAGATATGAGTTGCACTGGGGTGACACTGTGCCCTGGCAGGCAGGCACTGAAACGCACACGTTGTGAAGGAAACTGACCTGCTATTATTTAACACAGTCAAAAAATGTGTTGTTTTTTATAAATCTACACTACTGTTACACCAGATATATGAGTTGCACTGGGGTGACACTGTGCCCTGGCAGGTAGGCACTGAAACGCACACGTGTTGAAGGAAACTGACTGCTGATTATTTAACACAGTCAAAAAAGTGTTGTTTTTTTTTAAATCTACACTACTGTTACACCAGATATGAGTGCACTGGGGTGACACTGTGCCCTGGCAGGCAGGCACTGAAACGCACACGTGTGAAGGAAACTGACTGCTATTATTTAACACAGTCAAAAAAAGTGTTGTTTTTTTTAAATCTACACTACTGTTACACCAGATATGAGTTGCACTGGGGTGACACTGTGCCCAGGCAGGCAGGCACTGAAACGCACCATGTGTGAAGGAAACTGACCTGCTATAATTTAACACAGTCAAAAAAGTGTTGTTTTTTTTTAAATCTACACCTACAGTTACACCAGATATGAGTGGTGGCACTGGGGCAAGTGGGCACAGTATACCGTGTGAGCCTGACACACAGCTGGCAGGCAGGCAACTGCAATTAGATTAAACAGAAAAAGAGGACTGTAGTGGACACTGAATACACTAGCCTAGCTATCGATTTCCCTATTAAATCAGCAGCAGCTACACTGTACCTCCTCTCACTAAGAAAGCAGCTTCCAAGATGAATCTAAAATGGGATGATGTCCAGGAGGTAGGAGGGTCTGGGAGGGAGGGTCTGCTGCTGATTGGCTGGAATGTGTCTGCTGACTGTGAGGTACAGGGGTCAAAGTATTACTCAATGATGACGAATAGGGGGGCAGATCGAACATCGCATATGTTCGCACCTCCACGGCGTTACGTGAACAAGCTATGTTCGCCGGGAACTATTCGAGCCGGCGAACTATTCGCGACATCACTAATAATAAAGCAGTTTCATGCTTAAGGGTTGCCTTGCTAGAAGCATAAGGTTAGCATAGATGTCAATGTCCACAGCATAGCAATCGACTCCAAACTTTATACTCGCTGTTATCTTGATGACTGACGGACCTTTGGTCCTTAAGTGCCGGTTCCATCCCTTACACCTTGCACATATATTGCTATGCTGTAGACATATGACACATGTTGTCGAAATACTGAACATTTTCAGTTAAAAGGGGTCTGGCTCAAAGAAATCCTGGACTATATTTGTGTACTGGGGACGCCCAGTATCACTGTTGTTTTCTTTTTCTGTTTCCTGTGTATTTGCATTCCAGATGTATGCATTACATATACTTTCATTTGTTTGATGTATTCTGATTTACTGCACATTAAATTGTAGTGTTTTTCACTTTAAGAGACACTTGCATATATTCTTTTGATTACCTTTGGTAGTGCGGGAACACTTATATTTATTTATTTATATATATATATATATATATATATATATATATACTATAGTATATATACTATATATATAGAAAGAGAGAGGAAACATATTTATTGCATTGTAAGAAGAACATTAGAATGTGAAATATTATATTTTCATGTCAGGTTAGTGAACATAAGAATAAGCAATTGGGTTTGCATAAGAGTAAGGTGTTAGGTTTTTTTTCACTACAATAATTCTAACTTTGTCTTTTTGTGCTCATCGGGTTAATAACTGATATGTGTTATCGAGGATCTCCTGTGCATAAAGCCAATGAAATAGGTCTATATGACTTGGGAAAATGTGTTATATTTACCCTCTTTTGATATTACTACTATATTAGCCTGTTTGAAACTTTTGTGAGATATCTCCCTATTGTATAGTTTCATTTATACATTTTATAAATAATCTGAAATTTTATGAGTCAATGTTTTATAAAAATCTGAAGAAAGGACCATCTGGACCTGTAGATTTACCTAAAGGTATTCTTTGTAAAACAATTACTTTTTTGCGGAATTTAACATTTCAAGTTGTGTCTGAGATACCTTAAGGAGATTAACTCTCTACCCAACGTTCCTTATCTGATTTTTTCTTTTTTATATGAATTATATCTTGTATAAGTATCCTTAAAGATCTTATTCTTATCTTTTATGCTTGTAATACTACTTTTTATGTATTTATGTTTTAATTGTAGCTGGAAAAAGTTTACTCCAATCTGTTCCTCTATATGTAGTATATTCCTAAAGTTTTCTTCCTTTTCCCTTGTTCTAATAATAAATCAACCCTTTGTTTTTTGTTTGTTTTTTGTTTTTGTTTTAATTGCTAATATTTAAGTTGCAAGTGCAAGTTTATTTCATATATTAGATTTCTTAATTTTCTTTTTTAAATTAATAAAATATCAAATATCTTCTTGTAGTAACACTTTTGCCAAAAAAGTTGGGGATTATCTATATGGGCCTTATAAATTCTCTTTATATTCTTCCAATTTATTCTAAATACAATTTTTGAATTAAATGGAAGTATTTAAATAAGTTGGATAAAAGAAATGATTCCTTCTAATTTTAAATATCTGATCATGTAACAAAATAGTCACTGGTGTGTGAAATTAAAAAATAGTCAAATCTTGCTAATGTATTATATGCATGTGAAATATTAGTAAATTCTTAAACATCTGGATTTTTTTCCTCCGTATATCCTCAATACCTTAAAAAGTACACAAGGTTTTTTAGAAGTATTCTTTGAAAATATTCCTAATCTTTTACTCTGCTGAAAGAATGATTTATTATTTTTTCTATCTAATATTGGGATTGGGAACCATATTAAAACCTCCTGTTAAGATAATATCCAGTTCAGTTTATTTAAACAACAATTTTAGTATTTTCCTCCAAAAAACAAAATTCTGCTTGTTTGGACCATATATATTAGGGGATAGGCGAATGTGTTTATATTCGAATGTTAGAACAATGTTATTGTAGAAATTCGATTTACATAATAGAATGTTGATAAGAACAAATACTCTTAAAAATTCTATTATAGAATGTTATTTACAGTTATCAAATGTCACATTTGAATTCAAATGTCATATTCGAATTCGAATATGACATTCAAATTTGAATGTCACATTCGAATTCGAATATTACATTTATAAAACACAGTTGTAGACTAGAAATACTATTTCGAATTTGAATGTCACATTCAAATTCAAATGTAGCATTCAAATTCTAATATTACATTTATTAAACATAGTTGTAGACTAGAAATACTATTTTGAATTTGAATGTTACATTCAAATTCGAATTCAGCATTCAAATTTGAAATATTACATTTATTAAACACAGTTTGTAGACTAGAAATACTATTTCAAATTTGAATGTTACATTTTGAATTTGAAAATTACATTTAAGAAGTATTAGACTAGAAATACTATTTTGAATTCGAATGTGACATTCAAATTTGAAAGTACATTCTAATTCGAATGTAGGCATTCAAATTAGAATATTAAATTTATTAAACACAGTTGTAGACTAGAAATACTATTTCAAATTTGAATGTGACATTCAAATTCAAATGTCACATTTGAATTCGAATGTCCACATTCGAATGTTACATTTCGAAATTGAAATGAATACATAGCTAAACATTCTATTATTCGAACGAATATTTTCGAATTTTACTGAAAATTTTGAAAACAAAAATTTGAAAATAGAATGTTAGAATGTTATATAAACATTTGAAATTTGATTTGAATGAATGAATGTATCAAAATTTGTTTTAAATTTTGAATGTTTAGAAACATTCGCCCATCCCTAATATATATTACATAATACAATTATTTCTCATCAAGCAAAATATGTTTTAACACATATCTGCCCCTGAGGATCTGTTTTAACCTTTTCAATTTTAATAATTTCACTTTTGTTTGTTAATTAATATGGCGACTCCCCTAGATGATTTTGTGTAAGAGGGAAAATAACATCTCTTTCATCAGCAGCTTCTGATGTTCTAAATCAGTAGATGTCTCTTGTTAGCATGCTATGTCTATATTTATTTTCTTTAAAGGAACAATCAAGGTCAAAATTAAACATCTTTCCAATTTACTCTTATAATCAAATTTGCTTTCTTCTCTTGGTCTTTTTTGTTCACGAGAAAGGAGAAATGGAGGCGCTTCATAGGGTGAGTATGTTAGGACAAGTGAAAATGCTGCAAGAAACAGACAAATGGCAACTCACGTGTTGCAGCACCACCAGTGGTGCGTGAGAGGCGAGCTGGGGGTACACCGGTCCCCCCAGCGTGACAAACCCTGGTTTATTTCAGGAATCTTGATTGGAAACAGCTCCCCAACACAGCATCAACAGAACTATCAATAATAAAATATAAAAAAAAAATATTCTTACCCAATTTGTGGTTTGTTAAAAAAGTTTATAGGCCCCTATTTATCAAAGGGGTCTTGCGGACCTGATCTGACAGTGCGGATCAGGTCCGGCAAGACCTCGCTAAATGCGGAGACCAATACGGCTCTCCGCATTTAAACATTGCAACCAGCAGGCTCACAAGAGCTGCTGGTGCAAACGCCGCCCCCTGCTGACTCGCGGCCAATCGGCTGCCAGCCGGGGAGGTGTCAATCAACCCAATCATACCTCGATCGGGTTTGAATTGTGGCGATCTTTGGCCGCCTGCTCAGAGCAGGCAGACAGGG